>NC_068440.1:25300756-25318265 GCF_023373465.1 Oncorhynchus keta | reverse complement strand
GATTTGATTTTATTTGATTCTTTATAATGAAGACATTTTTATTTAAATTCAATTTTGAAGGAATATTTTTGCATATCTTTCATCTATTTCCGTAATCCTTTTCTTTATCCAGAATATATTGTATCTGTCATCAGAAAGAAAGGAGGACCAAGGCACTCTTCATATAATGGATTAAAAATGCCTTTATTTGTATGGCATGTTCAATGGAAACAAAGATGAAAAACTCTGAGGTGTTTTGGCTGCATGGCCTTCATCAGGGAGTACAAAGATATGATAATACAATGTCCTCTTTTAAACAGCTTTTTCCAATCAACCCTGATTTGAAGAGGGTGGTTACCGAATTTATAGGACAATACCTAGTAAGCAATACTATACACATTTAAAAGTGAACAAATGTAGATATTTTATGAAAAATACAACTCAAGGCTAGAAGCATCTGAACCCATAGAAATGTAGTTCTAACCTAGAATATGACTGGGCAAAGTGCTAAGAATAGGAGAGTAATCTATTTTCTGGTACACTAGAACATGGCCCACAACAGTCTAAACATAGCTGAGGGCAATAGAGCAAAATGTCCACTAGGTGACAGCAAATGGACCTATCACGACCCTAGAGGAAAGGTGAGAATCCATATCTTCATTTAAAACAGGGTATTTAGTGGCCTGTAGTTTATAAATCCATATCTTCATTTAAACCAGGGTACTTAGTGACCTGTAGTTTGTAAATCCATATCTTCATTTAAAACAGGGTATTTAGTGGCCTGTAGTTTGTAAATCCATATCTTCATTTAAACCAGGGTACTTAGTGGCCTGTAGTTTGTAAATCCATATCTTCATTTAAACCAGAGTATTTAGTGTCCTGTAGGTTGTAAATCCCCACACTTTCCCTTTGGTTTAGCTGTTTAAGACTGTCCCCTTTTCTAATTGAGGCTGGAACATGATCAATACCCATAGCTTGTAGGGAGGCAGGGTTGCTATGGTGTAGTCTTCATTTCCTACCCGTATGACGTACTTGTGTTCTGCTAAGTGGCCTTGAAGGTGTCACTTTGTCTTTCCAATGTGGAACACCCTGCACTGTGGACATTCCAATCTGTAGATGAGTGGTTTTGCAGTTAATGAAATACTTGACTTGATACTCAATTTTAGAAGCGGTTGTATCTGTATTTAGATTTTTTATTTCAAGTACCGTCATTGAAAAGTAGAGTTGCAATAGAATATTTTTGTGCTATTGAAGAAAGTCCTTAAAGCCCGTTTTATTCCATACTCTCATCATGAGTGGGGGTCACCGCCTCACGCTGCCAAAAGACACAGGGGGAATTCTCTGACCTCTTGTCTTAACTAGAGAGCTAGAAAGTCACTTAGTCTCCTCACAGCACCCCCACCACCAAAGATCTTCCCACAGATATGGATCTGAATGCATTGCTGTAGTGTACACTAATAGAAAGAAAATGTGCCATCTAGAACCTAAAAGGGTTATTCGGCTGTCCCCATAGGAGAGCCCTTTGAAGAAATAGTTTTGGTTCCAGGTAAAAGCCTTTTAGTTGCCGGTAGTTCCCTTTTCGGTTCCATGAAGAACCCTTTCCAAAACCAAAAAATGGTTTTCCTATGGGAACAGCTGAAAAAACATTTTGGAACCCTTTTCTCAAGGAGTGAACAGATGTGAAGTTAGTGTGTCACTGTGTGTCTCTAATGCCTCGATCACACCAATAGGGTCATTGCATTTTGGAACACCAGAAGTACATTCATTTCCAACAGAACACTACGCTTGCCTTGCAGCATTGCGTTGCAGAGGCAGTTGCAGTGCGTTCTGTGTGGTGCATACGTTGGACTTATCGAACGTATGCGTCAAACTGTATTCGTAGACGGCTTGACAGAAATGGTAGCAGAAGGTGAATGTGAACTTTTGTTGCACACATATCCAGATGATGCTGCTTATTATTTTGCACAATTATGCTGTTGGTGTGTTCGAGGCGTAAGGGCTGTCCAATGTGCTGTATGTTTCTTTTATCAGATTTAACACAACACACATACGTGCACACACAAACACACATGCGGAAATTGATATTGCATGCATAAACAAACATGGACTAACAATTTCATACTCCAAAAAATATGATTTCTCTCTCTCACATACACACAATCTCCTCCCACACTAATTACCTGGTTTTCAGCTTGGCCCTCAACATTCCCATCAGCAGCTTCAATATTGGGACAGTTTGATAAACAGCCAGATCCAGTCAGTAAACAGCCACGACCCATCTTCAATGCTCTTACTGAGGGAAGGAGGTTGTTGGCCAAGGTCTCATGATACTTAGCCCCACCCATCCTCCCCTCAATACAGTGCAGTCGTCCTGTCCTCTTTGCAGAAAAGCTTCCCCAAAGAATGATGTTTCCACCTCCATGCTTCACGGTTGGGATGGTGTTCTTGGGGTTGTACTCATCCTACTTCTTCTTCCAAACACGGCGAGTGGAGTTCAGACCAAAAGCTCTATTTTTGTCTCATCAGACCACATGACCTTCTCCCATTCCTTCTCTGGATCATCCATATGGTCATTGGCAAACTTCAGACGGGTCTGGACATGCGCTGGCTTGAGCAGGGGGACCTTGCGTGCGCTGCAGGATTTTAACCTTTTACGACTAGTGGGCAGTATTTAAATTTTTGGATAAAAAACGTTCCTGTTTTAAACGGGATATTTTGTCACGACAAGATGCTCGACTATGCATATAATTGACAGCTTTAGATAGAAAACACTCTGACGTTTCCAAAACTGCAAAGATATTGTCTGTGAGTGCAACAGAACTGATGTTACAGGCGAAACCATTACATGAAATCCAAATAAAAATCAATTTAAATTACAGGTTGAAATGCAACAGAATAGGAAAAAATCCAAGGGGGTGAATAGTTTTGCAAGGCACTGTAGTTATTCAGCATGTTTTCTGACCTTCACGGACTTCCACTGGACATCGTCTCCGACTGGGGCCCCCAGTTTTCCTCCAGATTCTGTAGGGAATTCTGTACTCTTCTGGGGTCATCAGCCAGTTTGTCCTCAGGCTATCACCCTCTGTCCAACGGTCAAATGGAGCGGGTGAACCAGGATCTGGTGAACGCGTTACGGTGCTGTGTGTCCGCTAACACTGCCACTTGGAGTCAGAATATTCCCTGGTTGGAGTACGCACACAACAGTCTCCGGTGTTCCTCCACCGGCCTGTCACCATTCCAGGATTTGTACAGATACAGATCCTGTTTCCAGAGCAGGAGATTGAAGTGGTGGTTCCATCCACTCAACATCTCATCTCTCGTTGCCGCCAGACCTGGAAGAGCGCTCGGTCAGCGCTCCTGAGTTCCTCAGCTCGGGTTCAACGACAGGCCAAGCGTCATCACCATTTGAGTCCACTCCTGCATCCAGGCCAGATTGTCTACTAGGGAGGGGGGATTTTAACAGTTTCTGTGTTATTTGATTGTTATTTCTTTAGGTTACCGCTGGAGGGCACCCTTTCCCTATTTTGTAGTTTCCAGGTTACCCTGACTATGACTTATAGGATTCACCTGTGTTTAATTACCTCCTCTGCTTACCTGGTTGCCTTGTTATTTAGTTTCCACAGTTGGCCTGTATCTTTGCTTAGGTCTCATGTTTTATTAGTGTGCTCTTGTGCAGTTGCCTTATTTCTGTTAAGACTCTAAGTAAAAGTTCTGGATTTATCCTTACATCTGCTAGCTGTGTTTCTCTGTGCCTGGGTTTAAGTTCGTACTGGCATTATTTTGGAGCTGTCTTACTCAAGAAAATAGACCATGTTTGTATGCGGTTTTATTAACTCAATGATACATATTTTTTTACATTGTATGCAAACTTGTATGTGACACGTATTAATGCCAAAACAACATGCAAAACCGGCAAGCCCCAAAAACCGGCTGTCCTGAGTGACGGTACGTCACTGCTCTTTAATGATCTATAAATAGAACTCCAGTATATCATTCATCACTGGAGGCAGGCTCAGCAGTATGACTAGACAGTAATGACTCATTAGGCCGTATTAGATCTTTCCTTGATGTGATTTAGGCAGAGTGCTGCTGAATGAGGCCTGATAAAACGCAGAGTCAAAATAGTCCTTATCAGTGCTTCTATGTAATAAGTGAGGCACACACACAGAGCATGCTCACACACACACACACACACACACACACACACACACACACACACACACACACACACACACACACACACACACACACACACACACACACACACACACACACACACACACACACACACACACACTTGAATTCAAAGTTCGGAACAGCTAGATGGAGAGAGGGAGAGAGACAGAGAGATCATCTCCAACGGTCTCTAAATCATTATCTCCACAGACCCATGATGTGTAATGATATGGCTGACCCTGTCAAAAAACACATGTCACTGCACCAGTGCAGTATGTGACAATATATATATACAGTACCAGTGAAACGTTTGGACACACCTACTCTTTCAAGGGTTTTTCTTTATTATTTACTATTTTCTAAATTCTTCATCAAGTGTTCAGAGGAAACTGCATGAATCAGGCCTTCATGGTCGAATTACTGCAAATAAACCACTACTAACAGACACCAATAAAGAGACTTACTTGGCCAAGAATCATGAGCAATGGACATTAGACCGGTGGAAATCTGTCCATTTGTCTGATGAGCCCAAATTTGCGATTTTTGGTTCCAACCCCCGTGTTTTGTGAGATGCAGAGTAGGTGAACAGATGATCTCTGCTTGTGTGATTCCCACTGTGAAGCATGGAGGAGGTGTGATGGTGGGGGTGCTTTGTCAGTGATTTATTTAAAATTCAAGGCACACTTAACCAGCATGAATACCACAACACTCTGCAGCAATACGCCATCCCATCTGGTTTGCGCTTAGTGGGATCATCATTTGTTTTTCAACAGGACAATGACCCAACATACCACCAGGCTGTGTAAGGGTTATTTGACCAAGAAGGAGTGATGGAATGCAGGCATCAGATGACCTGGCCTCCACAATCACCCGAACTCAACCCAATGGAGATGGTTGGGGATGAGTTGGACTGAAGAGTGAGGGAAAAGCGGCCAACAAGCACTCAGCATAGGTGGGAACTCCTTCAAGACGGTTGTAAAAGCATTCAGGTGAAGCTGGTAGAGAGAATGCCAAGAGTGTGCAAAGGGTGGCTACTTTGAAGACTCTCAAATATGAAATATATATATTGATTTTTTAAATCCGTTTTTTGGTTCCTACATGATTCCATATGTGTTATTTCATAGTTTTGACGTTTTCACTATTTCTACAATGCACAAATTAGTAAACTTAAAGAAAAACATTGAATGAATAGTGTCCAAACTGTTGACCGTTACAGTTGAATACAGTTGAAGTCGGAAGTTTACATACACTTAGGTTGGAGTCATTAAAACTAATTTTTCAAGCAATCCACACATTTCTTGTTAACAAACTATAGTTTTGGCAAGGCTGTTAGGACATCTACTTTGTGTATGACACAAGTAATATTTCCAACAATTGTTTACAGACAGATTACTTCACTTATAAATCAATCGCAATTCCAGTGGGTCAGGACTTGCATTTCAAGTCTTACCTTCAAATGCAGTGCCTCTTTGCTTCACATCTCAGGTAAATCAAAAGAAATCACCCAAGACCTCAGAAAAAAATTGTAGACCTCCACTAGTCTGGTTCATCCTTGGGGCCAATTTCTAAATGCCTGAAGGTACCTCGATCATCTGTACAAACAATACGCAAGTAGAAACACCACGAGACCATGCAACGGTCATACCGCTGTCTCCTAGATATGAACGTACTTTGTTGCGTAAAGTGCAAATCAATCCCAAAACAACAGCAAAGGACCTTGTGAAGATGCTGGAGGAAAAAGTTATCAAAGTATCTTCATCCACAGTAAAACAAGTCCTATATCGACATAACCTGAAAGGCCGCACAGCATGGAAGAAGCCACTGCTCCAAAACCGCCATAAAAAAGCTAGACTACGGTTTGCAACTGCACATGGGGACAAAGATTATACTTTTTGGAGAAATGATCTCTGGTCTGACGAAACAAAAAATAACTGTTCGGCCATAATGACCATCGTTATGTTTGGAGGAAAAAGGGGGAGGGTTGCAAGCTGAAGAACACCATCCCAACCGTGAAGCACAGGGTGGCAGCATCATGTTGTGGGGGTGCTTTGCTGCAGGAGGTCCTGGCACACTTCACAAAATAAAGGGAATCATGAGGCAGGAAAAGTAGGTGGATATATTGAACCAATATCTCAAGACACCAGTCAGGAAGTTAAAGCTTGGTTGTAAATAGGTCTTCCAGATGGACAATGACCCCAAGCATTCTTCCAAAGTTGTGGCAAAATGGCTAAGGACAACAAAGTCAAGGTATTGAAGTGGCCATCACAAAGCCCTGACCTTATTCCCATAGAACATTTGTGGGGAGAACTGAAAAATTGTATGTGAGCAAGGAGGCCCACAAACCTGACTCAGTTACACGAGCTCTGTCAGGAGGAATGGGCCAAAATTCACCCAACTTATTGTGGGAAGCGTGTGGAAGGCTACCCGAAACGTTTGACCCAGGTTAAACAGTTTAAAGGCAATGCTAGCAAATACTAATTGAGTGTATGTAAACGTCTTACCCACTGGGAATGTGATTAAATAAATAAAAGCTGAAATCTAAAATTCTCTCTACTATTATTCTGACATTGTACATTATTAAAATAAAGTGGTGATCCTATCTGACCTAAGACAGGGAATTTTTACTAGGATTAAATGTCAGGACTTGTGAAAAACTGTACATTTATTTAGCTAAAGTGTATGTAAACTTCCGACTTCAACTATAAATACAGTACTTTTTTTATTCAGTTGCCTTCCTTCCCTAGGGGAACTGCTGGGATTGGTTTATGTTTTGCCAATCAAACTGAACCAGTATTCCATGTAAATAAAACAAATCTTACTGTAGAGTAATGTGTAACCATTACAGTTAGTTCCTGTTGGGAGGATCACCACCATCAAAAGTAATAGCGGCATTAAATATTCATGACATTGAGAAGAATAAGAGGAAGAAGACATTTAAGAAACAGAAAAGGGGGGACATGAATTTAACTCCTGTTGAGAAATATGTGAGATAACATTCTGAGTTTTAGTAAAAGTGATGATTCTTTTTTGAAAGGTGTCTCTCTCTCTCTGTCACTGCAAGGTGTTTCAAAGACAACCTTTCATTGCCTCTGATCGAGAAAAATAATACAGAAAACTCCTGAGTTGGCAATCTTGACTTCGCGAAGACTGCCGTGAAACCTATTTCTCTTTGTGTTTAATCCTTTTTCTCTTTTCTCCTTTTTTCTTTCTATATTTTTTTTCTCTGGCTCGGAATCAAAAGAAAGCTGTCTGAGAATCTACGCTATGAACAGTCAGCAATATCCATCGTTATCTGGCTTCCTGAGGAGTTTAAAGTTAGAGGTCATGCATTGGCTTCGCTGTCTACGCACATATGATGCGAGGAGGGGGAAGAAGGGTTCAGAGGTCAATGTAGTTATGTCATTCACAAGAAAACAAACATTTTCTGCTGTGTTATTATGCAGGTAGATGAGAAGAGTAAATGGGGTTTCTCGCTCGCTCAGTTTGAATACTTTTCATTTTGGAAAAGCCTCCTTGGGCCTCGTATCTTCAATTTCGTTCTTTACTCCTTAACTTCCTTTTGTTCTCCTGCCTTATTCACAAGTGTTCCAGTGGGAACATCAGGAATATATTGGTGAATGATAAAGAAATATTGCTTTGTTCCATGTGCGGTTTAACGGTTGATTTAGCAGCTTCTACATAGTTGCTGGTCATGTCTGAAATCTACAACTTAATAATTTGTAGTAATCATACGGCATACTATTTAGAATGTACTGTTTAGTATTAACGAATGCAGCAAGCAACCAATATCAACATACTAGGCTCACCCATCCTGAGAATACCTCATCTAATGCTCAGCAGCATTGGTTTCCTCCATTCAATTTGGTAATGACTGTCCTCTTATATGATCATCAAGTTCCAACTTTCAACTTTTATTAGATGTCTGTATGGGATACACATGGTGTACATTGTCTAAACAAAATGCTTACTTGCAGGTTCCTTCTTGACAATGCAACAACAGTAAGAAATAATACAAAATAAGAATACTGATAAATAACAATCAGCTGATTATCAGATGTTGTCAAACACACGTGCGTCTGGAAAGATCATTCTCTTCTTCAAAAGTGTGCAGTTAATTCTAATAGATGAAAAGCCAGAATGAGTATAAATTCCCGGCATTTAAAGCATACTCAATTTAGTGTATAATGGGTTCAACAGTATATGCTTTAAAAGAAAAGTCCAGCGTCCGATTTACCACTTTATTTCCCCAATTGGTAGTTACTGAGACAAAGCCTGGACTCAAACCAGGATCTCTAGTGACACAGCTAGCACTGCGATGCAGCACCTTAGACCACTGTGCCACAACTCACTGACAACATTTCCATACCAGGTAGATTCCTATAGTACCTCTATAGCAACACTCACTGACATTTCATTCCCAGGTAGATTCCTACAGTAGTTCTAATCAGCTTTCACTGACAACATTTCAATCCCAGGTGGATCTTTGTCAGCAATTTCTATAAATTCTCCCTGTTTTATGAGCATAGAGAATTGATGTCCTTCTCTACTTGAGGTTCAGAGAGGCTGACTGACAGACATATTAGGCATCAGAATAAAAGTGAAAAGTTCATAGACGGTGGGAGACATGAGCAGTTTTTTTTCCTGTTGAGGCTGGCCTGTATACGCTGTGTGAATTGAGTCACCGCATTTAAACATGAATTCCTGAAAAGGGTCACAACTGTGATCGAAAAAGCCCAATTTTACTAAACTGCATGCAGAGACAGAGACCGACTGAGTCGTGGGCAGAGAAGGAGCACTTTAAGGTACTACAAAACATAGCAACCTGTTCAAAGACAGCAATTTACCTTTGGTAGGCTGTAATGCAATTACAGAATAGGTAATGCAATCACTCTGGCTAGCTGGGTGGGTGGGTAATGGGAGGGAATGACAGTGGTTGATGTGAAGAGAGTGATGGGCATTACACACACATACAAACACACTGAAACATGAATGCACACTGCAGGAATGCATCCATGAAAACACACACACACACACAGGGTTGTTTAGGTTACTTTCTGAATGTAATCCGTTACAGTTACTACATACCTCTCCAAAATGTTAATCAGTAACGTAACTTTTGGATTACCCAAACTCAGGAACATAATCTGATTACTTTTGGATTACTCTCTTTTTAGGAAGCATTAGAAGAAGGCGTAGACAATCCATCAAACGCATTTGGTGTGTCTTCATAGTGGTCTCTGACTTGTGGTCAGACTCGCTCAGGCGGAACAAACTTAAACTTCATCTTGTATTGTTGTTAAAGATTCACCTAGTGACCTAGCTTTGTATAGACCTTGAGATTCAGGTGTTTGCCATTTCAGAGATGAACTGTTACTGTAGATGCTGTGTGATAAGGGTTCGATAGGTTCACTACTCAGGTCATAGAATGACGGGAAAAATTAGGATTATTTTTATTTAATCCATTTTAGAATAAGACTGTAACGTAACAAAATGTGGAAAATAAATGATAATGGTGCCGGAGGAGATGGCTGCCGTTTAATGGGCTCCTAACCAATTGTGATATTTTGTGTGTTTTCTAGTTATTTGTAACTTATTTTGCACATAATGTTTCTGCCACGGTCTCTTATGACTGAAAAGAGCTTCTGGATATCAGAACAGCGATTACTCACCTCGAACAGGACAGATTTTTTTATGAGTCGGAGGCAAAGGATTTACTCCAGATACCCGACCTAGCCCAAATCCCTGTCATTCGCGTAAAGAGAAGATGCAGATACAGGGTACGCAGGTCCGGGTGCCTTGTAAGAATTCGTTGGCAAGTGGGTAATCTGCCTCTCTACCTTCCATCCTGTTGCCCGACGTGCAATATTTGGAGAATTTACTGGATGAGCTCCGTTCAAGACTATCCTACTAATGGGATATTAATAACTGTAATATCTTATGTATTTCCTGAGTCGTGGCCAAACGACGACATGGATAATATACTGTTGGCTGGTTTTTCCGTGCATAGGCAAGACAGAACAGCTGCCTCCGGTAAGACAAGGGGTGGCGGTCTGTGTCCATTTGTAAACAACAGCTGGTGCCCAAAATCTAATTTTAGGAAAGTCTTGAGGTTTTGATTGCTTGAGGTAGAATATCTCATGATAAGCTGTAGACCACACTATTTACCAAGAGAGTTTTCATCTATACTGTTTGTAGTTTATTTACCACAACAAACCGATGATGGCACTATGACCACACTCAACGAGCTGTAAAACTGCAAAATCAAATAAGAAAATGCTCATCCAGAGGTGGTGCTCCTAGTGGACAGGGACTTTAATGCAGGTAAACTTAAATCTGTTTGACTTAATTTCCACCAACATGTTCCACGTGCAACAAGAGGGCAAAACAATTCTAGACCACCTGTACTCCACAAACAGAGACACGTACAAAGCTCTCTCTTGCCCTGCATCTGGCAAATCTGGCCATAATTATATCTTGCTGATTCCTGTTTACAAGCAAAAACTAAAGCAGGAAGTACCAGTGACTCACTAAATACAGAAGAGTCAGAGAATGCAGATGCTAAGCTACAGGACTGTTTGAGGCAAGCAACACTGAAGCATGCATGAGAGCACCAGCTTTTCCAGACAACTGTGTGACCACTCTAGCCATAGACACATTCAAATTTACATACCACCCCAACAGATCCACAGATGATCTGTACTCAACACCGCCCTTTCCCACCTGGACAAAAGGAACACCTAAGTGATAAGGATGCTCGTTGACGACAGCTCAGGGTTCAACACCATAGTGCCCTCAAACTCATCACTAAGCTATGAACGCGGGGACTAAACACCTCCCTCTGAAACTGAATCCTGGACTTCCTGATGGGCAGCCACAGGTGGTAAGGGTAGGCAACTACACATGAGCCACACTGATCCTTAATACCAGGGCCTCTCTGTGGTGTGTGCTTTGTCTCCTCCTGTACTCCCTGTTCACCCATGTCTGCGTGGCCAAGCATGAATCCAAACCCATCATTAAGTTTGTCGAAAACACAACGGTGGTAGGCCTGATCACCGACAATGATGAGACAGCCTATAGGGAGGTGATCAGAGATGTGGCAGTGTGGTGGCAGGACAACAACCTCTCTCTCAACCTGATCAAGACAATGGAGATGATCGTAGACTACAGGAAAAGGAGGGCTTAGCAGGCCCTCTTATGCCCTCTTCACAACTGTCTCGGTGTGTTTGGACCATGATAGTTTCCTTGTGATGTGGAGACCAAGGAACTTGAGGCTGTCAACCTGCTACACTAAAGCCCCCATTGATGAGAATGGGGGCCTGCTAAGCCCTCCTTTTCCTGTAGTCTACGATCATCTCCTTTTTCTTGATCAGGTTGAGAGAGAGGTTGTTGTCCTGCCACCACACTGCCACATCTCTGACTGGTTGCATCACCACCTTGTCTGGCAACTGTTCGACCTCCAACCGCAAGGCGATACAGAGGGTAGTGTGTACTGCCCAGTACATCACTGGGGCCAAGCTTCCTGCCAACCAGTGCTTCTATACCAGGTGGTGTCAGAGGAAAGCCTTACAAATTGCTAAAGACTCCTGCAACCATAGTCAACCATGTTCACTCTGCTACTGCACGGCAAGCATTTTTCTTAAATGTGCATTTCATGGTAAGGTCTCCACCTTCTGTATTCGGCGCATGTGACAAATCATTATTTATTTATTTGATTTGAATTGAAGTCAAAGGATCTGAATACTTTCCGAATGGACTGTAGTCTATGCTGTTTTTTGTTGTTTACACTGGTCAATGGCTATAGGTTGTTATCAATAAACGTCACAAGGATTTCTGAACATTCAATTTGCCTGCTTGGGCCCAAGAAAACTGAGTGCGTTTTTGAAGAGATGGCCCATAAAAATGTAAGCACCAAGGTTTCTGGCTGTATGCTTTACATTCGTGGACAAATGACCAATCTTATCCACAGTCTGAGTTCTAGCAAGGTGGGGGCCAAATACAACAACCTCTGATTTTTATCATCGAGCTGGAGAAAATTCTGACATCCAACATTTGATGTCAGCAAGACCCTTCTGAAGGGTAGCTATGCTGATAGTTTTGCATCATTCCTGAATTGTAGTTTGGTTGGAGACCAGCACACATACATTGCCCTTTATGTTTGTAATGGAATATTTAAATTAGAAACAAGGTAGTAATTTTAGATTCACTCTCATACCTGGCATATTACTTTTAATGGTTTTAATGCCATTCAAGTCCTACTTAAAATGGGTATGCTGTTATTTGAATATCTATGATATCTCCCTTCCACCCCACCCTCTCTCTCCTCTCAATTGTTTGACAGGGTAGTGTTATGATTACAGGTAGATCATCATTTTCTCACCGCTCTCAGTTGATAACCACATTACCTCACAGAGGGCCTAGCCCTGATCTATTATCAATTACTCACACCCAGTTTGTCAGCCCCATTAATTAAACACTGTGTGTGTGTGTGTGTGTGTGTGTGTGTGTGTGTGTGTGTGTGTGTGTGTGTGTGTGTGTGTGTGTGTGTGTGTGTGTGTGTGTGTGCGCGCGTGTTTGCATTCATGCGTGCGTGCTTGGGTAGTGTACAGACCCATCTCCTCAAAAATAACTCCCAAGATCCTTGTATTCCTTCATCGAAAGACCACTATGCGGCAATCAAACACACATACACACATACGCGCAAGCACACACACACAGAGCAAAGGATCTGAGGCATGTGGATGAAAAATTATGGGGATTAAGTTAATGTCCTGTGGCATTTGCAACGCGTAAATGTAATATTCCTAGCTTTGACCTTTCTCTTTTCTCGAGAAGAAATATGAAAGTGGCCCATTATTCCCACCCTACACAACATAGGGAGATGAAACACACACACACACACACACGTGCATACACACCCACACACGCACACACACACTCAGAGAATACCATGTAAATGAATGTGTGACCTAGCCATGTCCAAAGCAGAATTACAGAGAGTGCATTCATGACTTCTTGCAGTAGAACTGGCATAGAGACAGCTATGATTAAGCCAAGCAAGAGATGGAATAGAGATGGAATAGCCTACACTGCGGTAGGGGCATGTAGCCTCGAGGATAGATACCAGAGCAAACAAGGTTTAAAAAATATGTTGCTGTGCCCTTGAGCAAGGCACTTTACCCAGTATTGCTCCAGGGGAGCTGTACAATGGACGGTGCACTTTGCTGGGGTCTCAGGGGAGTTGGGATATGCAAAAAACACATTCTCATGACACACCTGTTTAAAACAAGACAAATTTAAGCTCCTCAAATTAATAGTATTCTTATTACACCTTGAATTATAGCAGTATTCTTTTACAAAGGAAATACCTGAAATTGTTCTTGTTATTCTTGTTGCAGAACCACATATTGGGATAATACAGTGCATTCAGAAAGTATTCAGACCGCTTCACGTTTTCCTTATTCTAAAATCGATGAAATAAAAAAAATCCTCATCAATCTACACACAATACCCCATAATGACAAAGCAAAATAAGTATTTAGACATGTTTGCAAATGTTGAAACATAAATATATAAACACGTTATTTACAGTATTTAGACCCTTTGCTATGAGACTATACATTGAGCTCAGGTGCATCCTGTTTCCATTAATCATCCTTGAGATGTTTCTACAACTTGATTTGACTACAACTTGATAAGTGGTAAATTAAATTGATTGGACATGATTTGGAAAGGCATACAACTGTGTATTTAAGGTCCCACAGTTTACAGTTTATGTCAGAGCAAAAACCAAGCCATGTGGTCGAAGGTATTGTCCGTAGAGCTCTGAGACAGGCACAGATCTGGTGAAGGGTGCAAAAAAATTCTGCAGCATTGAAGGTTCCCAAGAACACGTAAGCTTATAACCACCCAGACTCATCTTAGAGCTGGCCGCCCAGCCAAACTGAGCAATCTGGGGAGAAGGGCCTTGATCTGGGAGGTGATCAAGAACCTGATGTTCACTCTGACAGAGCTCCATCTCCTCTGTGGAGATGGGAGAACCTTCCAGAAGGACAAACTTCTCTGCAGAACTCCACCAATCAGGCCTTTATGACAGTTGCCAGACGGAAGCCACTCCTCAGTAACAGGCACATGAAAGCCTGCTTGGAGTTTGCCAAAAGGCACTTAAAAGACTCTCAGACCATGAAAAACAAGATTCTCTGGTCTGATAAAACCAACATTGAACTCTTTGGCCTGAATGCCAAGAGTCAAGTCTGGAGGAAACCAGGCACCATCCCTACGGTGAAGCATGATGTTTTTCATTAGCAGGGACTGGGAGACTAGTCAGGATCAAGGGAAAGTTGAATCGAGAAATTGCAGAAAGATCCTTGATGAAAACTTGCTCCAGAGCGCTCAGGACCTCAGACTGGGATGAAGGTTCACCTTTCCAACAGGACAATGAGCCCCAAGCACACAGCAAAGACAATGCAGGAGCGGCTTCAGGACAAGTCTCTGAATGTCCATAGAGTGTCCCAGCCAGAGCCCGGACTTGAACCCAAATATCTCTGGAGAAACCTGAAAATAGCTATGCATCCAACCTGACAGAGCTTGAGAGGATCTGCAGAGAAGAATGGGAGAAACTACGCAAATACAGGTGTACCAAGCTTGTAGTGTCATACCCAAGAAGACTTGAGGCTGTCAAATGATGTGTTTTTCAATATACTGTAGGTTTCAACATAGATTGTGAGTGTGTGTGTGTGCGTATTTTATATGTCCTGAATCCTTTGTCAACTTAAGTGACCATCTGTCCACCCCTCTCCCACTCATCGCAGTGACCGTCCATCCACCACTTTCCCACTCATCACAGTGACCGTCCATCCACCCCTCTCCCACTCATCGCAGTGACCGTCCATCCACCCCTCTCCCACTCAACACAGTGACCGTCCATCCACCCCTCTCCCACTCAACACAGTGACCGTCCATCCACCCCTCTCCCACTCATCACAGTGACCATCCATCCACCCCTCTCCCACTCATCACAGTGACTGTCCATCCACCCCTCTCCCACTCATTGAAGTGCCAGCGTGATTACCTGCTATCTACCTATTCATCAAATGCCGGACTACCGCATTTGGGGCCACCGTGCACCTACCTCTCTGTATTTTTTAGATGGAAACGGCTAACTTCCTGCATTTAAACACATTTGCCATTTGGCAGAGAGAAAAATGTGCAGTTTTATAGTGCTATTCTACACATATTGCCATGGGGTAGAGAAAAACAAGTGCAGTTTTAAAATGCTGTTCTACACATTTTGCAATGGCACAGAGAGAAAAATGTGCAGTTTTATAATGCTATTCTACCCATTGTGTCACGCATGCGTGTACATATGCTATCTGGAGGGCCCCCGGCTTCCAGGGGATTGGGGTACATGGTAATCCGGCCCTGTATCCATCCCACTCCATCCCTCGTCCAATCATTCATGCATCTGTCTTATCACCACATGCTAGAGGGGGACTCTCTCCAAAATTAACCTGGGGCTTTCCCACCCGGACCCGATATGCATAAACAAAATATGTTAATATAGAAACGCGTTACGAATGGCCCCGAGGACAACTAGACCTGTTCCGTATAAACCTTGAGGATACAGACCTGAACCGGTCCGATCCGAGTGAGGGAAGCAGCAGATAAGTCCATTTTTAAACTACTTCATTAAATCAAATCAAATTGTATTTGTCTAGTGAAACGCTTACTTACAAGCCCTTAACCAACAATACAGTTTTAATACCTCAAAAAAGTAAGAGATAGGAATAACAAATAATTAAAGAGCAGCAGTAAAACAACAATAGCGGGGCTATATACAGGGGGCCCCGGTAACCGTTGAGTTAATTGAGGTAACATGTACATGTAGGTAGAGTTATTAAAGTGACTATGTGTAGATAATAACAGAGAGTAGCAGCAGCGTAGAAGATCAGGGGGGCAATGCAAATAGTCTGGTAGCCATTTGATTAGATGCTCAGGAGTCTTATGGCTTGGAGGTAGAAGCTGTATAGACACCGGTTGAGATGCGGTAGCAGAGAGAACAGTCTAGGGTGGCTGGAGTCTTTGACCGTTTTTGGGGCCTTCTTCTGACACTGCCTATTCCTATTATCCGGAGCTGATAAAGCGAAAGGAGGAGGTAGAGAGAGGTGACACTCTATCTAATAGTCTGAATGGAGTTGATGCTATTTCCCATTAGGTATACACTGGTCGACATTGTTTCCACATCATTTCAATGAAATTACGTTGAACCAACGTGGAATAGATGATGAATTGACGTCTGTGCCTAGTGGGTTTTAACTGTGTAGGACAAGAACGTGCATGCAGCCTCAATAAGCCTAGCTAGCTAGCTTAACTATGATGCTGTCAAGACAGGTACTAAGTAATCATATCAGATGAAAAATAACCGAGCTATGGCAGCTACTATAGTGCTAGTTGGGTTGGTTTGTTGCTGTCTCTCCTCTCTCCCTCTGTCCTCCCTGCTCCCATGTCACTCACTCACACTCACAGTAGCCTACACACACAGCACGGACCCTGATAGAAAGTAGCAGCCTACCTGTTAGTTCTTGGTCATTGTAGACTGTCCTTCTCCTTTAACATTTAAATCTGTCATTTTAATTCTATCTTCCATTGATTATTTATCTCCTAACTTTTGCAACACATGGAGGCTCTATGACTGTAGCCTATTGCCACTTTGATAACTTATAATTGGCCAACAAAAAGCTACACCCGCCACACTCCACTCTCGTGAAAAGCAAGAACATCAGCATAAATTTGACAATTTCTCACTATCTTCTATCTCTATACTGCAACAGTCGAGTTCAGATCTGTACAGGTATTTCTGAACAAGTCAGTTAAAATGAGTTCAGATCTGTACAGGTCTTCTGAACAAGTCAGTTAAAATGACAAATACCCAAGATTCTTAAAATTACAAATACCGAGACCCGTGACAATCATATCAGATCTGACCCATACCCGTGACACTATTTAGATTTCTGGATCCGGGATCGGGTTTCGGGTGTTCGATACAGGTGGATACGTGAAGCCCTCTACCTCACACATGTCACCCCCCCTGCTCTGCTCTCCCTCAACTTCCCTATATAATGCACTGCTTTTGACCAGTTGCGCACTAAATAGGGAATAAGGTGCTATTTGGGACGCATTATGGACAGCCCATCACTCCCCCATCTGTTAGACAGGCTATTTATGTTATCACTCACGCTCTATCACTCCCCAATCTGTTAGATAACATAAATAGCCTATCTAACATATGGGGGAGTGAAAGTCTATTTATGTTATCTAACATATGGGGGAGTGAAAGAGAGTGAGTGATAACATAAAT
>NC_068440.1:25219908-25300656 GCF_023373465.1 Oncorhynchus keta | reverse complement strand
AATCAAATCAAATTTATTTATATAGCCCTTCGTACATCAGCTGATATCTCAAAGTGCTGTACAGAAACCCAGCCTAAAACCCCAAACAGCAAACAATGCAGGTGTAAAAGCACGGTGGCTAGGAAAACTCCCTAGAAAGGCCAAAACCTAGGAAGAAACCTAGAGAGGAACCGGGCTATGTGGGGTGGCCAGTCCTCTTCTGGCTGTGCCGGGTAGAGATTATAACAGAACATGACCAAGATGTTCAAATGTTCATAAATGACCAGCATGGTCGAATAATAATAAGGCAGAACAGTTGAAACTGGAGCAGCAGCACAGTCAGGTGGACTGGGGACAGCAAGGAGCCTTCATGTCAGGTAGTCCTGGGGCACGGTCCTAGGGCTCAGGTCAGTTGAAACTGGAGCAGGAGCATGGCCAGGTGGACTGGGGACAGCAAGGAGTCCTCATGTCAGGTAGTCCTGGGACATGGTCCTAGGGCTCAGGCCACCCACTTTGCCAAAGCACATCCCCCACACCACTAGAGGGATATCTTCAACCACCAACTTACCATCCTGAGACAAGGCCGAGTATAGCCCACAAAGATCTCCGCCACGGTACAACCCAAGGGGGGGGCAACCCAGACAGGCCGACCACAACAGTGAATCAACCCACCCAGGTGACGCACCCCCCCAGGGACGGCACGAGAGAGCCCCAGCAAGCCAGTGACTCAGCCCCGTAACAGGGTTAGAGGCAGAGAATCCCAGTGGAAAGAGGGGAACCGGCCAGGCAGAGACAGCAAGGGCGGTTCGTTGCTCCAGAGCCTTTCCGTTCACCCTCCCACTCCTGGGCCAGACTACACTCAATCATATGACCCACTGAAGAGATGAGTCTTCAGTAAAGACTTAAAGGTTGAGACCGAGTTTGCGTCTCTGACATGGGTAGGCAGACCGTTCCATAAAAATGGAGCTCTATAGGAGAAAGCCCTGCCTCCAGCTGTTTGCTTAGAAATTCTAGGGACAATTAGGAGGCCTGCGTCTTGTGACCGTAGCGTACGTGTAGGTATGTACGGCAGGACCAAATCAGAGAGGTAGGTAGGAGCAAGCCCATGTAATGCTTTGTAGGTTAGCAGTAAAACCTTGAAATCAGCCCTTGCTTTGACAGGAAGCCAGTGTAGAGAGGCTAGCACTGGAGTAATATGATCAAATTTTTGGTTCTAGTCAGGATTCTAGCAGCCGTATTTAGCACTAACTGAAGTTTATTTAGTGCTTTACATCCGGTAGCCGGAAAATAGAGCATTGCAGTAGTCTAACCTAGAAGTGACAAAAGCATGGATTAATTTTTCTGCATCATTTTTGGACAGAAAGTTTCTGATTTTTGCAATGTTACGTAGATGGAAAAAGCTGTCCTCGAAATGGTCTTGATATGTTCTTCAAAAGAGAGATCAGGGTCCAGAGTAACGCCGAGGTCCTTCACAGTTTTATTTGAGACGACTGTACAACCATTAAGATTAATTGTCAGATTCAACAGAAGATCTCTTTGTTTCTTGGGACCTAGAACAAGCATCTCTGTTTTGTCCGAGTTTAATAGTAGAAAGTTTGCAGCCATCCACTTCCTTATGTCTGAAACACATGCTTCTAGCGAGGGCAATTTGGGGCTTCACCATGTTTCATTGAAATGTACAGCTGTGTGTCATCCGCATAGCAGTGAAAGTTTACATTATGTTTTCGAATAACATCCCCAAGAGGTAAAATATATAGTGAAAACAATAGTGGTCCTAAAACAGAACCTTGAGGAACACCGAAATGTACAGTTGATTTGTCAGAGGACAAACCATTCACAGAGACAAACTGATATCTTTCCGACAGATAAGATCTAAACCAGGCCAGAACTTGTCCGTGTAGACCAATTTGGGTTTCCAATCTCTCCAAAAGAATGTGGTGATCGATGGTATCAAAAGCAGCACTAAGGTCTAGGAGCACGAGGACAGATGCAGAGCCTCGGTCCGATGCCATTAAAATGTCATTTACCACCTTCACAAGTGCCGTCTCAGTGCTATGATGGGGTCTAAAACCAGACTGAAGCATTTCGTATACATTGTTTGTCTTCAGGAAGGCAGTGAGTTGCTGCGCAACAGCCTTCTCTAAAATCTTTGAGAGGAATGGAAGATTCGATATAGGCCGATAGTTTTTATATTTTCTGGGTCAAGGTTTGGCTTTTTCAAGAGAGGCTTTATTACTGCCACTTTTAGTGAGTTTGGTACACATCCAGTGGATAGAGAGCCGTTTATTATGTTCAACATAGGAGGGCCAAGCACAGGAAGCAGCTCTTTCAGTAGTTTAGTTGGAATAGGGTCCAGTATACAGCTTGAAGGTTTAGAGGCCATGATTATTTTCATCATTGTGTCAAGAGATATAGTACTAAAACACTTGAGCGTCTCTCTTGATCCTAGGTCCTGGCAGAGTTGTGCAGACTCAGGACAACTGAGGTTTGGAGGAATACGCAGGTTTAAAGAGGAGTCCGTAATTTGCTTTCTAATAATCATAATCTTTTCCTCAAAGAAGTTCATGAATTTATCACTGCTAAAGTGAAAGTCATCCTCTCTTGGGGAATGCTGCTTTTTAGTTAGCTTTTCCACAGTATCAAAAAGGAATTTCGGATTGTTCTTATATTCCTCAATTAAGTTAGAAAAATAGGACGATCGAGCAGCAGTAAGGGCTCTTCGGTACTGCACGGTACCGTCCTTCCAAGCTAGTCGGAAGACTTCCAGTTTGGTGTGGCGCCATTTCCGTTCCAATTTTCTGGAAGCTTGCTTCAGAGCTCGGGTATTTTCTGTGTACCAGGGAGCTAGTTTCTTATGAGACATTTTTTAGTTTTTAGGGGTGCAACTGCATCTAGGGTATTGCGCAAGGTTAAATTGAGATCCTCAGTTAGGTGGTTAACGGATTTTTGTCCTCTGGCGTCCTTGGGTAGGCAGAGGGAGTCTGGAAGGGCATCAAGGAATCTTTGTGTTGTCTGTGAATTTATAGCACGACTTTTGATGTTCCTTGGTTGGGGTCTGAGCAGATTATTTGTTGCAATTGCAAACGTAATAAAATGGTGGTCCGATAGTCCAGGATTATGAGGAAAAACATTAAGATCCACAACATTTATTCCATGGGACAAAACTAGGTCCAGCGTATGACTGTGACAGTGAGTGGGTCCAGAGACATGTTGGACAAAACCCACTGAGTCGATGATGGCTCCAAAAGCCTTTTGGAGTGGGTCTGTGGACTTTTCCATGTGAATATTAAAGTCACCAAAGATTAGAATATTATCTGCAATGACTACAAGGTCTGATAGGAATTCTGGGAACTCAGTGAGAAACGCTGTATATGGCCCAGGAGGCCTGTAAACAGTAGCTATAAAAAGTGATTGAGTAGGCTGCATAGATTTCATGACTAGAAGCTCAAAAGACAAAAACGTCATTTTTTTTTTTTGTAAATTGAAATTTGCTATCGTAAATGTTAGCAACACCTCCGCCTTTGCGGGATGCACGGGGATATGGTCACTAGTGTAGCCAGGAGGTGAGGCCTCATTTAACACAGTAAATTCATCAGGCTTAAGCCATGTTTCAGTCAGGCCAATCACATCAAGATTATGATCAGTGATTAGTTCATTGACTATAATTGCCTTTAAGGCATTAAATAAACATCACTGTGGTCATTCAACAACAATTTAGTTCCACAGAAAATCAAACCTCCTGTGGTTATAACTATATATATATATATATATATATAACTATTTCTTTCTAAAAATAATCATTTATTTGTCAACTTCCTAGTACTTATTAGTCTTTCTTATTCCAACTGAAGAAATATATACAAGCAATACATCAAATAAATAAATGTTGCTGTTCCCTACTCCCAAAGCAATAACAGCATGGAAACTTTGACAGATGGTCTGTTTTTGGTCCACCTGAAGCTATTTTGAATAGAAGTGCTCAAGGAACATTGGCCAATCACTCAACTGGAACATGTCGCCATAATCGGACCTGCAGGTACCCTTGTTTGTGTGTTTGGCCCAGACTAGAAAACATCAATTCTGACTTAAAGCCTTGTCATACAGGTAACTGCCAAAATAAAGGAAACACCAACATTTTGTGTCTTAATAGGGTGTTGGGCACCACGAGCCAGAACAGCTTCAATGCGCCTTGGCATAGATTCTATGGAAGGAATGCGATGGCCCAGTACATGGGCCGAGCTCCCTGCCATCTAGGACCTCTATACTAGGCGGTGTCAGAAGAAGACCTGGAAATGATTAAAGACCCCAACCACCAAAGCCATAGACTGTTCACTCAGTACGCCAAGCTGTACCGGAGCACCAAGTCCGGGACCATAAGGCTCGTGAACAGCTTCTACCCCCGAGCCTTAAAACTGCTGAACAGTTAATCAAATGGCTACCTGGACTATTGCATTGACCCATTTTTTTGCACTGACTCTCTTGCACTGACTCTCTTACACTGCCTTTCTTACACTGACTCGCTTGCACTGACTCTCTTACACTGACTCGCTTCCACTGACTCTCTTGCACTGACTCTCTTGCACTGACTCTCTTGCACTGACTCTCTTGCACTGCCTTTCTTACACTGCCTTTCTTAAACTGACTCGCTTGCACTGACTCTCTTACACTGACTCGCTTCCACTGACTCTCTTGCACTGCCTTTCTTACACTGACTCGCTTCCACTGACTCTCTTGCACTGCCTTTCTTACACTGACTCTCTTGCACTGACTTTCTTACACTGACTCGCTTGCACTGACTCTCTTGCACTGACTTTCTTACACTGACTCGCTTCCACTGACTCTCTTGCACTGACTTTCTTACACTGTCTCGCTTGCACTGACTCTCTTGCACTGCCTTTCTTACACTGACTCGCTTCCACTGACTCTCTTGCACTGACTTTCTTACACTGACTCGCTTACACTGACTCTCTTGCACTGACTATGCACACACTGGACTCTACCCACTCACTCACACACACTTAGACTGACACTCCAACTTCTTCAGAGTACAGAGCACACAGTCCTGGCCAGAAGGCACCATTAACGTTAGTGTGTGTAGTGTAGTGTAGTGTAGTGTAGTGTAGTGTAGTGGTAAAGTATATCTGAATATAATTGAGGGCTTCTATGAATAAGTTTATAAAGATAAGGGAAAACACACACTCACACACACACACACACACACACACACACACACACACACACACACACACACACACACACACACACACACACACACACACACACACACAAAGACAAACTCTCACACTCTTTTAGATTCTTCACATATGATGCTGCTACTTTGTTTATTATCTATCCGGATTGCCTAGTCAGCGGGGTGGTGGCACCGGGATCCTCATCTCTCCCAAGTGGTCATTCTCTCCTTCTCCCTTACCCATCTGTCTATCGCCTCCTTTGAATTTCATGCTGTCACAGTTACCAGCCCTTTCAAGCTTAACATCCTTATCATTTATCGCCCTCCAGGTTCCTCGGAGAGTTCATCAATGAGCTTGATGCCTTGATAAGCTCCTTTCCTGAGGACGGCTCACCTCTCACAGTTCTGGGCGACTTTAACCTCCCCACGTCTACCTTTGACTCATTCCTCTCTGCCTCCTTCTTTCCACTCCTCTCCTCTTTTGACCTCACCCTCTCACCTTCTCCCCCTACTCACAAGGCAGGCAATACGCTCGACCTCATCTTTACTAGATGCTGTTCTTCCACTAACCTCATTGCAACTCCCCTCCAAGTCTCCGACCACTACCTTGTATCCTTTTCCCTCTCGCTCTCATCCAACACTTCCCACACTGCCCCTACTCGGATGGTATCGCGCCGTCCCAACCTTCGCTCTCTCTCCCCCGCTACTCTCTCCTCTTCCATCCTATCATCTCTTCCCACTGCTCAAACCTTCTCCAACCTATCTCCTGATTCTGCCTCCTCAACCCTCCTCTCCTCCCTTTCTGCATCCTTTGACTCTCTATGTCCCCTATCCTCCAGGCCGGCTCGGTCCTCCCTCCCGCTCCGTGGCTCGACGACTCATTGCGAGCTCACAGAACAGGGCTCCGGGCAGCCGAGCGGAAATGGAGGAAAACTCGCCTCCCTGCGGACCTGGCATCCTTTCACTCCCTCCTCTCTACATTTTCCTCCTCTGTCTCTGCTGCTACTTTCTACCACTCTAAATTCCAAGCATCTGCCTCTAACCCTAGGAAGCTCTTTGCCACCTTCTCCTCCCTCCTTAATCCCCCCTCCTCCCTCTCTGCAGATGACTTCGTCAACCATTTTGAAAAGAAGGTCGACGACATCCGATCCTCGTTTGCTAAGTCAAACGACACCGCTGGTTCTGCTCACACTGCCCTACCCTGTGCTCTGACCTCTTTCTCCCTCTCTCTCCAGATGACATCTCGCGTCTTGTGACGGCCGGCCGCCCAACAACCTGCCCGCTTGACCCTATCCCCTCCTCTCTTCTCCAGACCATTTCCGGAGACCTTCTCCCTTACCTCACCTCGCTCATCAACTCATCCCTGACCGCTGGCTACGTCCCTTCCGTCTTCAAGAGAGCGAGAGTTGCACCCTTCTGAAAAAACCTACACTCGATCCCTCCGATGTCAACAACTACAGACCAGTATCCCTTCTTTCTTTTCTCTCCAAAACTCTTGAACGTGCCGTCCTTGGCCAGCTCTCCCGCTATCTCTCTCAGAATGACATTCTTGAACCAAATCGGTCAGGTTTCAAGACTAGTCATTCAACTGAGACTGCTCTTCTCTGTATCACGGAGGCGCTCCGCACTGCTAAAGCTAACTCTCTCTCCTCTGCTCTCATCCTTCTTGACCTATCGGCTGCCTTCGATACTGTGAACCATCAGATCCTCCTCTCCACCCTCTCCGAGTTGGGCATCTCCGGCGCGGCCCACGCTTGGATTGCGTCCTACCTGACAGGTCGCTGCTACCAGGTGGCGTGGCGAGAATCTGTCTCCTCACCACGCGCTCTCACCACTGGTGTCCCCCAGGGCTCTGTTCTAGGCCCTCTCCTATTCTCGCTATACACCAAGTCACTTGGCTCTGTCATAACCTCACATGGTCTCTCCTATCATTGCTATGCAGACGACACACAATTAATCTTCTCCTTTCCCCCTTCTGATGACCAGGTGGCGAATCGCATCTCTGCATGTCTGGCAGACATATCAGTGTGGATGACGGATCACCACCTCAAGCTGAACCTCGGCAAGACGGAGCTGCTCTTCCTCCCGGGGAAGGACTGCCCATTCCATGATCTCGCCATCACGGTTGACAACTCCATTGTGTCCTCCTCCCAGAGCGCTAAGAACCTTGGCGTGATCCTGGACAACACCCTGTCGTTCTCAACTAACATCAAGGCGGTGGCCCGTTCCTGTAGGTTCATGCTCTACAACATTCGCAGAGTACGACCCTGCCTCACACAGGAAGCGGCACAGGTCCTAATCCAGGCACTTGTCATCTCCCGTCTGGATTACTGCAACTCGCTGTTGGCTGGGCTCCCTGCCTGTGCCATTAAACCCCTACAACTCATCCAGAACGCCGCAGCCCATCTGGTGTTCAACCTTCCCAAGTTCTCTCACGTCACCCCGCTCCTCCGCTCTCTCCACTGGCTTCCAGTTGAAGCTCGCATCCGCTACAAGACCATGGTGCTTGCCTACGGAGCTGTGAGGGGAACGGCACCTCAGTACCTCCAGGCTCTGATCAGGCCCTACACCCAAACAAGGGCACTGCGTTCATCCACCTCTGGCCTGCTCGCCTCCCTACCACTGAGGAAGTACAGTTCCCGCTCAGCCCAGTCAAAACTGTTCGCTGCTCTGGCCCCCAATGGTGGAACAAACTCCCTCACGACGCCAGGACAGCGGAGTCAATCACCACCTTCCGGAGACACCTGAAACCCCACCTCTTTAAGGAATACCTAGGATAGGATAAGTAATCCTTCTCACCCCCCTAAAAGATTTAGATGCACTATTGTAAAGTGGCTGTTCCACTGGATGTCATAAGGTGAATGCACCAATTTGCAAGTCGCTCTGGATAAGAGCGTCTGCTAAATGACTTAAATGTAATGTAAATGTAATCTGTTTTTCTCCTACTTACATATATATACTGTATTAAATCAATTACCCCAACTATGGCTGAACTCAAATGTGCTGGTTGATAAAATACCTGTTTTTATGGGAAGATGTTTGAAAAGGATATTTAGTTCTTAAAAGATATTGTAATGGTAGAGTTATGACCTTCATGGAGTTATCAGAAGTGTATGGGAAGGTCTGCTCAATCCAAGAGTACAACCAATTGATATAGCATTACCCCAAAAATGGAGGAGGCAGGTGGCAGCGGGAGGAGGTAGGAAACTGGTCTGGTCTGGTCTGCCCAACTGGTCTGGCCAATATAAAGGATCAAAACTATTGGAGGAATAAAAATAGCATAAATAGGAAAGTATACCAGTTTCATCTGAGGACCAGGATGTTAACAACTGTGCAATACCGATTGCAAAATAGTTGGGAAGAGATTTTTGATGTACTGATTCTATGAGTATGAGTTGTATGAGTTGATATACAGTATAAAACAATGTAAGATTCAAGACTTCGTGCTTTTCAGCTAAAATGATTATACATAATTCTTGCCACCATCAATAGACCCTTTGTTTGGTATTGCCCTCAGGTAGCCTGTTTCTGGTCTCAGGTTCAGGAATGGCTGACATGCACAGCATTGGTTTAAAATTGACCCTAGAATTAGTACTGTTAGGAGATCTGGAGAGACCGGGTCAGTCAATTACTAATATACTAATACTCTTAGTAAAGTATTTATCTTCAACACGCAATCTGTGGATTCTATTCAATTAGATAGATTGAAATTGTACGTTAAACATCACAGCATAGTTGAAAGATATGTGTTGCGTAGAAACCCGAAGTGGGTGGCCAGCAGAGATAGATGGGATTGGCTGAGGGTTGGGATATGGAATTGGAAACAAGTGGGAGTGGGGTTGCTGTGTGGGAGACAGAATGATAGTCAAAGATAAAATTAAAACGAATACATTTAAAAAAATATATAAATAAAACATAATAAAAAGTCCATTTGAATGACACTGAGGGGCATTGTTTTTACTACTAATGTATGTTTGCCTGAGGCTGATGCCGCGTAGGTGTTTGTACACATGCATATACACACACTCTCATTCAAATAAACACATACAAGAACACACACATACATGTAATAATGCCAGACATGCACATATACATATACAGTTGCCATTGCTGTTATGATTTTAGTTGTCCTTGATGTCCTTTGTTTTACATGTATTATTTTATTGTATTATTTTTTTTGCATTGTTGTTTGCTGTTTTCTTCTGTCTTTTCCTTTTTTCTCTTTAGTTATTCTCTTGGTTGTTGGTGCATTGGGGGTTCTTGGGGGTGGGGAATGGAATTAATTGTATTCTTTATTTTAAATGTTTCTTCTTTGGGAGGGGCTGTGGGAGGGGTCTCGAATGGTTGAGGGACAGCTATTGGGGAACTGTAGGGGGATCTTGGAGGGTTTGGGTTCACATTTTTAGGCCTGGTGGTAGATTTGTCAACGTGCCCTTGAGCAGGGCATTGACCCTGGATGCTTCTGTGTGTCGCTCTGAATGGGAATCTGTTGGATGACTGGTATGATGTAGTTGTTGAGCAGCTTCACTGCAAGCTTATTGTATGTTTCGGATATTCAATAAATTTAAAAATGAATTACAACAATTACCCCAATTACCTCGTACCCTGCACATTGACTCGGTACAGGTACTCCTTGCCTCATTATTGTTATATATTGTGTAACTAATTTCTACTTTATTTGCAAATTGTCTTCGTTTTTAACTCTGCACTGTTGGGAAAGGGTTTGTAAGTAACCATTTCATGGTAAAGTCTACACCTGTTCTAGTTGGCACAATTGATATTCCATCTTTGGTGTTTTGTTGATGTCGGTGAAAAACGCTGTCTCAGGCAACGCTCCAGAATCTCACATAAGTGTTCGGTTGGGTTGAGATATGGTGACTGAGATGGCCTTGGCATATGGTTTAAAGCGTTTCCATGCTCATTAAACTATTCGTTGACCAATCCTGCCCTGTGGATGGGGGCATTGTCATCCTATGGGGGCATAGCCATGGTAGCCAACAAAATAAGAGTCTGCCCAGCATTTTTATGACCTCATCATGATGTTAATTGCATAACTAACTCCGGAAACACACCTGTGTGAAAGCACCTGCTATCAATAAACTTAATTGTATCCCTCAATTACTCATGTTTCCATTATTTTGTCAGTTACCTGTACATTATCAAGGATTGCTGAACTGAATTCAACTATGCTCAGATGGAGAGATATAATATCTTATCTTAATCTCTTGCAGAGGTGAATCTTACATTACCTGTTACCTGTCTCCTAGATTTTATTAAAATTGAATCAGAGTCAATCTCCTTACACAGTGCCTTCAGAAAGTATTCACACCCCTTGACTTGTTCCATATTTTGTTGTGTTACAAAGTGGCATTAACATGGATTTATTTGTCTTTGTTTTTCTTGACAATGATCTATAGAAAACTGCTGTAATGTCAAAGTGGAAGAACAATTCTAACATTTATTAAAAAATGTATGAAAAATAAAACACAAATATATCTTGATTCTATAAGTATTCAACCCCCTGAGACAATACATGTTTGATTCACATGTGGCAGCGATTACAGCTGTGAGTCTTTCTGGATAAGTCTCTAAGAGCTTTCCACACTTGGATTGTGCAACATTTGCCCATTATTATTTTCAAAATTCATCAAGCTCTTTCAAATGGGTTGTTGACCATTTCGAGCCAACCATTTTCAGGTATTGGCATAGATTTTCAAGCAGATTTAAGTCAAAACTGTAACTCAGCCACTCAGGAACATTCGCTGTGTTGCTAGTAAGGAACTTGGTGGAAAGCAGCCTCAACCAGGTTTTCCTCTAGGATTTGCCTGTGCTTAACTCCATTCCAGTCCTTAACGATTACAAGCATACCCATAACATGATGCAGCCACCACTATGCTTGAAAATATGGAGAGTGGTACTTGTTTTCACTCTGTCCATTAGCTTAGTATTGTGGAGGTACGGTGTACTCCCCTCTGTATCACATATCTGTACATCCAGTTCCCCCCCGCTTGCTTTTGCACCACAACAAGCTTTTAGCAAAGAATTTTAACTCACTGAAAACCTGTTGTTGACTCTAACGCTACTGTACCGTGGTGTACTGTCAGCATGAAGCAAGTATGATCCCTGGAAAGGTCATACATATTTGAGGTGTTCGTTTATAGGTTCACAGGTCACATAGGGTTCATTGTTTATACATTACAGGCTGATTTCCGGGACACTGATCAATACTAGTCCTCGACAAACAATTTTCTATAAGAATCTCAATTGAACATGCTTTTTAAGTTCAGGACTAGGCTTAATCTGTATCCAGGAATCAGATCTGAGATGTATATAGCATGGATTATAAAGGGAAAACCAACCACGTCAGGGACACCATAGTCTTGCTCCCGGACAAGCTAAATACCTTCCTCGCCCGCTTTGTGGAAAACACAGTGCTGCTGACACGGGCCACCACCACTCACAAGGACAGTTATAAAAATATCAAATCAAAATCAAATCAAATTTATTTATATAGCCCTTCGTACATCAGCTGATATCTCAAAGTGCTGTACAGAAACCCAGCCTAAAACCCCAAACAGCAAACAATGCAGGTGTAAAAGCACGGTGGCTAGGAAAAACTCCCTAGAAAGGCCAAAACCTAGGAAGAAACCTAGAGAGGAACCGGGCTATGTGGGGTGGCCAGTCCTCTTCTGGCTGTGCCGGGTAGAGATTATAACAGAACATGACCAAGATGTTCAAATGTTCATAAATGACCAGCATGGTCGAATAATAATAAGGCAGAACAGTTGAAACTGGAGCAGCAGCACAGTCAGGTGGACTGGGGACAGCAAGGAGCCTTCATGTCAGGTAGTCCTGGGGCACGGTCCTAGGGCTCAGGTCAGTTGAAACTGGAGCAGGAGCATGGCCAGGTGGACTGGGGACAGCAAGGAGTCCTCATGTCAGGTAGTCCTGGGACATGGTCCTAGGGCTCAGGTCCTCCGAGAGAGAGAAAGAAAGAGAGAAGGAGAGAATTAGAGAACGCACACTTAGATTCACACAGGACACCGAATAGGACAGGAGAAGTACTCCAGATATAACAAACTGACCCTAGCCCCCGACACATAAACTACTGCAGCATAAATACTGGAGGCTGAGACAGGAGGGGTCAGGAGACACTGTGGCCCCATCCGAGGACACCCCGGACAGGGCCAAACAGGAAGGATATAACCCCACCCACTTTGCCAAAGCACATCCCCCACACCACTAGAGGGATATCTTCAACCACCAACTTACCATCCTGAGACAAGGCCGAGTATAGCCCACAAAGATCTCCGCCACGGTACAACCCAAGGGGGGCAACCCAGACAGGCCGACCACAACAGTGAATCAACCCACCCAGGTGACGCACCCCCCCAGGGACGGCACGAGAGAGCCCCAGCAAGCCAGTGACTCAGCCCCGTAACAGGGTTAGAGGCAGAGAATCCCAGTGGAAAGAGGGGAACCGGCCAGGCAGAGACAGCAAGGGCGGTTCGTTGCTCCAGAGCCTTTCCGTTCACCCTCCCACTCCTGGGCCAGACTACACTCAATCATATGACCCACTGAAGAGATGAGTCTTCAGTAAAGACTTAAAGGTTGAGACCGAGTTTGCGTCTCTGACATGGGTAGGCAGACCGTTCCATAAAAATGGAGCTCTATAGGAGAAAGCCCTGCCTCCAGCTGTTTGCTTAGAAATTCTAGGGACAATTAGGAGGCCTGCGTCTTGTGACCGTAGCGTACGTGTAGGTATGTACGGCAGGACCAAATCAGAGAGGTAGGTAGGAGCAAGCCCATGTAATGCTTTGTAGGTTAGCAGTAAAACCTTGAAATCAGCCCTTGCTTTGACAGGAAGCCAGTGTAGAGAGGCTAGCACTGGAGTAATATGATCAAATTTTTTGGTTCTAGTCAGGATTCTAGCAGCCGTATTTAGCACTAACTGAAGTTTATTTAGTGCTTTATCCGGGTAGCCGGAAAATAGAGCATTGCAGTAGTCTAACCTAGAAGTGACAAAAGCATGGATTAATTTTTCTGCATCATTTTTGGACAGAAAGTTTCTGATTTTTGCAATGTTACGTAGATGGAAAAAAGCTGTCCTCGAAATGGTCTTGATATGTTCTTCAAAAGAGAGATCAGGGTCCAGAGTAACGCCGAGGTCCTTCACAGTTTTATTTGAGACGACTGTACAACCATTAAGATTAATTGTCAGATTCAACAGAAGATCTCTTTGTTTCTTGGGACCTAGAACAAGCATCTCTGTTTTGTCCGAGTTTAATAGTAGAAAGTTTGCAGCCATCCACTTCCTTATGTCTGAAACACATGCTTCTAGCGAGGGCAATTTTGGGGCTTCACCATGTTTCATTGAAATGTACAGCTGTGTGTCATCCGCATAGCAGTGAAAGTTTACATTATGTTTTCGAATAACATCCCCAAGAGGTAAAATATATAGTGAAAACAATAGTGGTCCTAAAACAGAACCTTGAGGAACACCGAAATGTACAGTTGATTTGTCAGAGGACAAACCATTCACAGAGACAAACTGATATCTTTCCGACAGATAAGATCTAAACCAGGCCAGAACTTGTCCGTGTAGACCAATTTGGGTTTCCAATCTCTCCAAAAGAATGTGGTGATCGATGGTATCAAAAGCAGCACTAAGGTCTAGGAGCACGAGGACAGATGCAGAGCCTCGGTCCGATGCCATTAAAATGTCATTTACCACCTTCACAAGTGCCGTCTCAGTGCTATGATGGGGTCTAAAACCAGACTGAAGCATTTCGTATACATTGTTTGTCTTCAGGAAGGCAGTGAGTTGCTGCGCAACAGCCTTCTCTAAAATCTTTGAGAGGAATGGAAGATTCGATATAGGCCGATAGTTTTTATATTTTCTGGGTCAAGGTTTGGCTTTTTCAAGAGAGGCTTTATTACTGCCACTTTTAGTGAGTTTGGTACACATCCAGTGGATAGAGAGCCGTTTATTATGTTCAACATAGGAGGGCCAAGCACAGGAAGCAGCTCTTTCAGTAGTTTAGTTGGAATAGGGTCCAGTATACAGCTTGAAGGTTTAGAGGCCATGATTATTTTCATCATTGTGTCAAGAGATATAGTACTAAAACACTTGAGCGTCTCTCTTGATCCTAGGTCCTGGCAGAGTTGTGCAGACTCAGGACAACTGAGGTTTGGAGGAATACGCAGGTTTAAAGAGGAGTCCGTAATTTGCTTTCTAATAATCATAATCTTTTCCTCAAAGAAGTTCATGAATTTATCACTGCTAAAGTGAAAGTCATCCTCTCTTGGGGAATGCTGCTTTTTAGTTAGCTTTTCCACAGTATCAAAAAGGAATTTCGGATTGTTCTTATATTCCTCAATTAAGTTAGAAAAATAGGACGATCGAGCAGCAGTAAGGGCTCTTCGGTACTGCACGGTACCGTCCTTCCAAGCTAGTCGGAAGACTTCCAGTTTGGTGTGGCGCCATTTCCGTTCCAATTTTCTGGAAGCTTGCTTCAGAGCTCGGGTATTTTCTGTGTACCAGGGAGCTAGTTTCTTATGAGACATTTTTTTAGTTTTTAGGGGTGCAACTGCATCTAGGGTATTGCGCAAGGTTAAATTGAGATCCTCAGTTAGGTGGTTAACGGATTTTTGTCCTCTGGCGTCCTTGGGTAGGCAGAGGGAGTCTGGAAGGGCATCAAGGAATCTTTGTGTTGTCTGTGAATTTATAGCACGACTTTTGATGTTCCTTGGTTGGGGTCTGAGCAGATTATTTGTTGCAATTGCAAACGTAATAAAATGGTGGTCCGATAGTCCAGGATTATGAGGAAAAACATTAAGATCCACAACATTTATTCCATGGGACAAAACTAGGTCCAGCGTATGACTGTGACAGTGAGTGGGTCCAGAGACATGTTGGACAAAACCCACTGAGTCGATGATGGCTCCAAAAGCCTTTTGGAGTGGGTCTGTGGACTTTTCCATGTGAATATTAAAGTCACCAAAGATTAGAATATTATCTGCAATGACTACAAGGTCTGATAGGAATTCTGGGAACTCAGTGAGAAACGCTGTATATGGCCCAGGAGGCCTGTAAACAGTAGCTATAAAAAGTGATTGAGTAGGCTGCATAGATTTCATGACTAGAAGCTCAAAAGACAAAAACGTCATTTTTTTTTTTTTTTGTAAATTGAAATTTGCTATCGTAAATGTTAGCAACACCTCCGCCTTTGCGGGATGCACGGGGATATGGTCACTAGTGTAGCCAGGAGGTGAGGCCTCATTTAACACAGTAAATTCATCAGGCTTAAGCCATGTTTCAGTCAGGCCAATCACATCAAGATTATGATCAGTGATTAGTTCATTGACTATAATTGCCTTTAAGGCATTAAATAAACATCACTGTGGTCATTCAACAACAATTTAGTTCCACAGAAAATCAAACCTCCTGTGGTTATAACTATATATATATATATATATATATATATAACTATTTCTTTCTAAAAATAATCATTTATTTGTCAACTTCCTAGTACTTATTAGTCTTTCTTATTCCAACTGAAGAAATATATACAAGCAATACATCAAATAAATAAATGTTGCTGTTCCCTACTCCCAAAGCAATAACAGCATGGAAACTTTGACAGATGGTCTGTTTTTGGTCCACCTGAAGCTATTTTGAATAGAAGTGCTCAAGGAACATTGGCCAATCACTCAACTGGAACATGTCGCCATAATCGGACCTGCAGGTACCCTTGTTTGTGTGTTTGGCCCAGACTAGAAAACATCAATTCTGACTTAAAGCCTTGTCATACAGGTAACTGCCAAAATAAAGGAAACACCAACATTTTGTGTCTTAATAGGGTGTTGGGCACCACGAGCCAGAACAGCTTCAATGCGCCTTGGCATAGATTCTATGGAAGGAATGCGATGGCCCAGTACATGGGCCGAGCTCCCTGCCATCTAGGACCTCTATACTAGGCGGTGTCAGAAGAAGACCTGGAAATGATTAAAGACCCCAACCACCAAAGCCATAGACTGTTCACTCAGTACGCCAAACTGTACCGGAGCACCAAGTCCGGGACCATAAGGCTTGTGAACAGCTTCTACCCCAAGCCTTAAAACTGCTGAACAGTTAATCAAATGGCTACCTGGGCTATTGCATTGACCCATTTTTTGCACTGACTCTCTTGCACTGACTCTCTTGCACTGCCTTTCTTACACTGCCTTTCTTACACTGACTCGCTTGCACTGACTCTCTTACACTGACTCGCTTCCACTGACTCTCTTGCACTGACTCTCTTGCACTGACTCTCTTGCACTGACTCTCTTGCACTGCCTTTCTTACACTGCCTTTCTTAAACTGACTCGCTTGCACTGACTCTCTTACACTGACTCGCTTCCACTGACTCTCTTGCACTGCCTTTCTTACACTGACTCGCTTCCACTGACTCTCTTGCACTGCCTTTCTTACACTGACTCTCTTGCACTGACTCTCTTGCACTGACTTTCTTACACTGTCTCGCTTGCACTGACTCTCTTGCACTGACTTTCTTACACTGACTCGCTTCCACTGACTCTCTTGCACTGCCTTTCTTACACTGACTCTCTTGCACTGACTCTCTTGCACTGACTTTCTTACACTGTCTCGCTTGCACTGACTCTCTTGCACTGCCTTTCTTACACTGACTCGCTTACACTGACTCTCTTGCACTGACTATGCACACACTGGACTCTACCCACTCACTCACACACACTTAGACTGACACTCCAACTTCTTCAGAGTACAGAGCACACAGTCCTGGCCAGAAGGCACCATTAACGTTAGTGTGTGTAGTGTAGTGTAGTGTAGTGTAGTGTAGTGTAGTGTAGTGTAGTGTAGTGGTAAAGTATATCTGAATATAATTGAGGGCTTCTATGAATAAGTTTATAAAGATAAGGGAACACACACACACACACACACACACACACACACACACACACACACACACACACACACACACACACACACACACACACACACACACACACACACACACACACACAAAGACAAACTCTCACACTCTTTTAGATTCTTCACATATGATGCTGCTACTTTGTTTATTATCTATCCGGATTGCCTAGTCAGCGGGGTGGTGGCACCGGGATCCTCATCTCTCCCAAGTGGTCATTCTCTCCTTCTCCCCTTACCCATCTGTCTATCGCCTCCTTTGAATTTCATGCTGTCACAGTTACCAGCCCTTTCAAGCTTAACATCCTTATCATTTATCGCCCTCCAGGTTCCCTCGGAGAGTTCATCAATGAGCTTGATGCCTTGATAAGCTCCTTTCCTGAGGACGGCTCACCTCTCACAGTTCTGGGCGACTTTAACCTCCCCACGTCTACCTTTGACTCATTCCTCTCTGCCTCCTTCTTTCCACTCCTCTCCTCTTTTGACCTCACCCTCTCACCTTCTCCCCCTACTCACAAGGCAGGCAATACGCTCGACCTCATCTTTACTAGATGCTGTTCTTCCACTAACCTCATTGCAACTCCCCTCCAAGTCTCCGACCACTACCTTGTATCCTTTTCCCTCTCGCTCTCATCCAACACTTCCCACACTGCCCCTACTCGGATGGTATCGCGCCGTCCCAACCTTCGCTCTCTCTCCCCCGCTACTCTCTCCTCTTCCATCCTATCATCTCTTCCCACTGCTCAAACCTTCTCCAACCTATCTCCTGATTCTGCCTCCTCAACCCTCCTCTCCTCCCTTTCTGCATCCTTTGACTCTCTATGTCCCCTATCCTCCAGGCCGGCTCGGTCCTCCCCTCCCGCTCCGTGGCTCGACGACTCATTGCGAGCTCACAGAACAGGGCTCCGGGCAGCCGAGCGGAAATGGAGGAAAACTCGCCTCCCTGCGGACCTGGCATCCTTTCACTCCCTCCTCTCTACATTTTCCTCCTCTGTCTCTGCTGCTACTTTCTACCACTCTAAATTCCAAGCATCTGCCTCTAACCCTAGGAAGCTCTTTGCCACCTTCTCCTCCCTCCTTAATCCCCCTCCTCCCTCTCTGCAGATGACTTCGTCAACCATTTTGAAAAGAAGGTCGACGACATCCGATCCTCGTTTGCTAAGTCAAACGACACCGCTGGTTCTGCTCACACTGCCCTACCCTGTGCTCTGACCTCTTTCTCCCCTCTCTCCAGATGACATCTCGCGTCTTGTGACGGCCGGCCGCCCAACAACCTGCCCGCTTGACCCTATCCCCTCCTCTCTTCTCCAGACCATTTCCGGAGACCTTCTCCCTTACCTCACCTCGCTCATCAACTCATCCCTGACCGCTGGCTACGTCCCTTCCGTCTTCAAGAGAGCGAGAGTTGCACCCCTTCTGAAAAAACCTACACTCGATCCCTCCGATGTCAACAACTACAGACCAGTATCCCTTCTTTCTTTTCTCTCCAAAACTCTTGAACGTGCCGTCCTTGGCCAGCTCTCCCGCTATCTCTCTCAGAATGACCTTCTTGATCCAAATCAGTCAGGTTTCAAGACTAGTCATTCAACTGAGACTGCTCTTCTCTGTATCACGGAGGCGCTCCGCACTGCTAAAGCTAACTCTCTCTCCTCTGCTCTCATCCTTCTTGACCTATCGGCTGCCTTCGATACTGTGAACCATCAGATCCTCCTCTCCACCCTCTCCGAGTTGGGCATCTCCGGCGCGGCCCACGCTTGGATTGCGTCCTACCTGACAGGTCGCTGCTACCAGGTGGCGTGGCGAGAATCTGTCTCCTCACCACGCGCTCTCACCACTGGTGTCCCCCAGGGCTCTGTTCTAGGCCCTCTCCTATTCTCGCTATACACCAAGTCACTTGGCTCTGTCATAACCTCACATGGTCTCTCCTATCATTGCTATGCAGACGACACACAATTAATCTTCTCCTTTCCCCCTTCTGATGACCAGGTGGCGAATCGCATCTCTGCATGTCTGGCAGACATATCAGTGTGGATGACGGATCACCACCTCAAGCTGAACCTCGGCAAGACGGAGCTGCTCTTCCTCCCGGGGAAGGACTGCCCATTCCATGATCTCGCCATCACGGTTGACAACTCCATTGTGTCCTCCTCCCAGAGCGCTAAGAACCTTGGCGTGATCCTGGACAACACCCTGTCGTTCTCAACTAACATCAAGGCGGTGGCCCGTTCCTGTAGGTTCATGCTCTACAACATTCGCAGAGTACGACCCTGCCTCACACAGGAAGCGGCACAGGTCCTAATCCAGGCACTTGTCATCTCCCGTCTGGATTACTGCAACTCGCTGTTGGCTGGGCTCCCTGCCTGTGCCATTAAACCCCTACAACTCATCCAGAACGCCGCAGCCCATCTGGTGTTCAACCTTCCCAAGTTCTCTCACGTCACCCCGCTCCTCCGCTCTCTCCACTGGCTTCCAGTTGAAGCTCGCATCCGCTACAAGACCATGGTGCTTGCCTACGGAGCTGTGAGGGGAACGGCACCTCAGTACCTCCAGGCTCTGATCAGGCCCTACACCCAAACAAGGGCACTGCGTTCATCCACCTCTGGCCTGCTCGCCTCCCTACCACTGAGGAAGTACAGTTCCCGCTCAGCCCAGTCAAAACTGTTCGCTGCTCTGGCCCCCAATGGTGGAACAAACTCCCTCACGACGCCAGGACAGCGGAGTCAATCACCACCTTCCGGAGACACCTGAAACCCCACCTCTTTAAGGAATACCTAGGATAGGATAAGTAATCCTTCTCACCCCCCTAAAAGATTTAGATGCACTATTGTAAAGTGGCTGTTCCACTGGATGTCATAAGGTGAATGCACCAATTTGCAAGTCGCTCTGGATAAGAGCGTCTGCTAAATGACTTAAATGTAATGTAAATGTAATCTGTTTTTCTCCTACTTACATATATATACTGTATTAAATCAATTACCCCAACTATGGCTGAACTCAAATGTGCTGGTTGATAAAATACCTGTTTTTATGGGAAGATGTTTGAAAAGGATATTTAGTTCTTAAAAGATATTGTAATGGTAGAGTTATGACCTTCATGGAGTTATCAGAAGTGTATGGGAAGGTCTGCTCAATCCAAGAGTACAACCAATTGATATAGCATTACCCCAAAAATGGAGGAGGCAGGTGGCAGCGGGAGGAGGTAGGAAACTGGTCTGGTCTGGTCTGCCCAACTGGTCTGGCCAATATAAAGGATCAAAACTATTGGAGGAATAAAAATAGCATAAATAGGAAAGTATACCAGTTTCATCTGAGGACCAGGATGTTAACAACTGTGCAATACCGATTGCAAAATAGTTGGGAAGAGATTTTTGATGTACTGATTCTATGAGTATGAGTTGTATGAGTTGATATACAGTATAAAACAACGTAAGATTCAAGACTTCGTGCTTTTCAGCTAAAATGATTATACATAATTCTTGCCACCATCAATAGACCCTTTGTTTTGGTATTGCCCTCAGGTAGCCTGTTTCTGGTCTCAGGTTCAGGAATGGCTGACATGCACAGCATTGGTTTAAAATTGACCCTAGAATTAGTACTGTTAGGAGATCTGGAGAGACCGGGTCAGTCAATTACTAATATACTAATACTCTTAGTAAAGTATTTATCTTCAACACGCAATCTGTGGATTCTATTCAATTAGATAGATTGAAATTGTACGTTAAACATCACAGCATAGTTGAAAGATATGTGTTGCGTAGAAACCCGAAGTGGGTGGCCAGCAGAGATAGATGGGATTGGCTGAGGGTTGGGATATGGAATTGGAAACAAGTGGGAGTGGGGTTGCTGTGTGGGAGACAGAATGATAGTCAAAGATAAAATTAAAACGAATACATTTAAAAAAATATATAAATAAAACATAATAAAAAGTCCATTTGAATGACACTGAGGGGCATTGTTTTTACTACTAATGTATGTTTGCCTGAGGCTGATGCCGCGTAGGTGTTTGTACACATGCATATACACACACTCTCATTCAAATAAACACATACAAGAACACACACATACATGTAATAATGCCAGACATGCACATATACATATACAGTTGCCATTGCTGTTATGATTTTAGTTGTCCTTGATGTCCTTTGTTTTACATGTATTATTTTATTGTATTATTTTTTTGCATTGTTGTTTGCTGTTTTCTTCTGTCTTTTCCTTTTTTCTCTTTAGTTATTCTCTTGGTTGTTGGTGCATTGGGGGGTTCTTGGGGGTGGGGAATGGAATTAATTGTATTCTTTATTTTAAATGTTTCTTCTTTGGGAGGGGGCTGTGGGAGGGGTCTCGAATGGTTGAGGGACAGCTATTGGGGAACTGTAGGGGGATCTTGGAGGGTTTGGGTTCACATTTTTAGGCCTGGTGGTAGATTTGTCAACGTGCCCTTGAGCAGGGCATTGACCCTGGATGCTTCTGTGTGTCACTCTGAATGGGAATCTGTTGGATGACTGGTATGATGTAGTTGTTGAGCAGCTTCACTGCAAGCTTATTGTATGTTTCGGATATTCAATAAATTTAAAAAATGAATTACAACAATTACCCCAATTACCTCGTACCCCTGCACATTGACTCGGTACAGGTACTCCTTGCCTCATTATTGTTATATATTGTGTAACTAATTTCTACTTTATTTGCAAATTGTCTTCGTTTTTAACTCTGCACTGTTGGGAAAGGGTTTGTAAGTAACCATTTCATGGTAAAGTCTACACCTGTTCTAGTTGGCACAATTGATATTCCATCTTTGGTGTTTTGTTGATGTCGGTGAAAAACGCTGTCTCAGGCAACGCTCCAGAATCTCACATAAGTGTTCGGTTGGGTTGAGATATGGTGACTGAGATGGCCTTGGCATATGGTTTAAAGCGTTTCCATGCTCATTAAACTATTCGTTGACCAATCCTGCCCTGTGGATGGGGGCATTGTCATCCTATGGGGGCATAGCCATGGTAGCCAACAAAATAAGAGTCTGCCCAGCATTTTTATGACCTCATCATGATGTTAATTGCATAACTAACTCCGGAAACACACCTGTGTGAAAGCACCTGCTATCAATAAACTTAATTGTATCCCTCAATTACTCATGTTTCCATTATTTTGTCAGTTACCTGTACATTATCAAGGATTGCTGAACTGAATTCAACTATGCTCAGATGGAGAGATATAATATCTTATCTTAATCTCTTGCAGAGGTGAATCTTACATTACCTGTTACCTGTCTCCTAGATTTTATTAAAATTGAATCAGAGTCAATCTCCTTACACAGTGCCTTCAGAAAGTATTCACACCCCTTGACTTGTTCCATATTTTGTTGTGTTACAAAGTGGCATTAACATGGATTTATTTGTCTTTGTTTTTCTTGACAATGATCTATAGAAAACTGCTGTAATGTCAAAGTGGAAGAACAATTCTAACATTTATTAAAAAATGTATGAAAAATAAAACACAAATATATCTTGATTCTATAAGTATTCAACCCCCTGAGACAATACATGTTTGATTCACATGTGGCAGCGATTACAGCTGTGAGTCTTTCTGGATAAGTCTCTAAGAGCTTTCCACACTTGGATTGTGCAACATTTGCCCATTATTATTTTCAAAATTCATCAAGCTCTTTCAAATGGGTTGTTGACCATTTCGAGCCAACCATTTTCAGGTATTGGCATAGATTTTCAAGCAGATTTAAGTCAAAACTGTAACTCAGCCACTCAGGAACATTCGCTGTGTTGCTAGTAAGGAACTTGGTGGAAAGCAGCCTCAACCAGGTTTTCCTCTAGGATTTGCCTGTGCTTAACTCCATTCCAGTCCTTAACGATTACAAGCATACCCATAACATGATGCAGCCACCACTATGCTTGAAAATATGGAGAGTGGTACTTGTTTTCACTCTGTCCATTAGCTTAGTATTGTGGAGGTACGGTGTACTCCCTCTGTATCACATATCTGTACATCCAGTTCCCCCGCTTGCTTTTGCACCACAACAAGCTTTTAGCAAAGAATTTTAACTCACTGAAAACCTGTTGTTGACTCTAACGCTACTGTACCGTGGTGTACTGTCAGCATGAAGCAAGTATGATCCCTGGAAAGGTCATACATATTTGAGGTGTTCGTTTATAGGTTCACAGGTCACATAGGGTTCATTGTTTATACATTACAGGCTGATTTCCGGGACACTGATCAATACTAGTCCTCGACAAACAATTTTCTATAAGAATCTCAATTGAACATGCTTTTTAAGTTCAGGACTAGGCTTAATCTGTATCCAGGAATCAGATCTGAGATGTATATAGCATGGATTATAAAGGGAAAACCAACCACGTCAGGGACACCATAGTCTTGCTCCCGGACAAGCTAAATACCTTCCTCGCCCGCTTTGAGGAAAACACAGTGCTGCTGACACGGGCCACCACCACTCACAAGGACAGTTATAAAAATATCATACACGTGTGTCCAACACCTGCATGGTGCATTGTTTGGGCTTACATGATATTGGCTATATTGTAGGCAATTAACAGGTAGTGGGGCAGACACATACAAACAGATAAATATATTCTTATACGCACATGTCCAGGCACAGAGGAGGTGCGATGTCACTCTCTCTCAATTCAATTCAAGGGCTTTATTGGTATGGGAAACACATGTTAACCTTGCCAAAGCATGTGACGTGGATAATAAACACTAGTGAAATAAACAATAAAAACAGAAACATTACACTCACAGAACTTCCAAAAGAATGAAGACATTTCAAATGGTTTTTCAAATAAACAGTGCTGTAACAATGTGCAAATAGTGAAATTACAAAAGGGAAAATAAATAAACATGAATATGGGTATTTACAATGGTGTTTGCTCTTTACCGGTTGCCCTTTACTTGTGGCAACAGGTCACACATCTTGCTGCTGTGATGGCACACTGTGGTATTTCACCTAGTAGTTATGGGAGTTTATCAAATTTGGATTTGTTTTCTAATTATTTTTGGATCTGTGAAATCTGAGGTAAACATGTGTCTCTAATACTGTCATACATTTGGCAGGAGAGTAGGTTGTCTTCTCTTGAGAGCCAGGACTGCCGACGGCAGCCTTTGTCAATGGCAAGGCTATGCTCACAAAGTCTGTACATAGTCAAAGCATTCCTTAAGTTTGTGTCAGTCACACTGGTCAGGTATTCTGCCACTGTGTACTCTCTGTTTAGGGCGAAGTAGCATTCTAGTTTGCTCAGTTTTTTTGTTAATTCTTTCCAATGTGACAAATAATTATCTTTTTTGTGTCTAATTGTGTTGCTGTCCTAGGGTTTTGTGGGGTCTGTTTGTGTTTGTGAACAGAGCCCCAGGACCAGCTTGCTTAGGGGACTCTTCTCCAGGTTCATGTCTTTTAGGTGATGCCTATGTTACAGAAGGTTTGGGAATCGCTTCCTTTTAGGTGGTTTCTGGATTTTGATAACTAGCGGGTATCGGCCTAATTCTGCTCTGTATGCATTATTTTGTGTTTTACGTTGTACACGGAGGACTCAGCATGCAGTCTCAATTTGGTGTTTGTCACATTTTGTGAATTATTGGTTTTTGAGCGGACCCCAGACCTCACGACCATAAAAGGAAATGGATTTTATAACTAATTCAAGTTTTTTTATCCAGATCCTAATTGGTATGTCAAATTTGATGTTCTTTTTGATGGCATAGAAGGCCTTTCTGGCTTTGTCTCTCAGCTCGTTCACAGCTTTGTGAAAGTTACCTGTGGCGCTGATGTTAGGCCGGGGTATGTATAGTTTTTTGTGTGCTATAGGGCAACTGTGTCTAGATGGAATTTGTATTTGTGGTCCTGGTGGCTGGACCTTTCTTGGAACACCTTTGTTTTTGTCTTAATGAGATTTACTGTCAGAGCCCAGGTCTGGCAGCATTTGTGCAGAATATCTATGTGCTGCTGTAGGCCTTCCTTAGTTGGGGACAGTAGCACCAGATCATCAGCAAACAGTAGACATTTGACTTCAGATTCTAGTAGGGTGAGGCCGGGTGCTGCAGACTGTTCTAGTGCCCTCGCCAATTTTTTTGTATTTTTGTTGAAGAGGGTAGGGCTTAAGCTGCATCCCTGTCTCACCCCCCGGCCCTGTGGAAAGAAACGTGTGTTCATTGCCAATTTTAACCGCACACTTGTTGTTTGTCTACATGGATTTTATAATGCGTATGTATTTCCTCCAACACCACTTTCCATCAATTTGTATAGCAGACCTTCATGCCAAATTGAGTCAGGCTTTTTTGAAATCAACAATGCATGAGATGATTTTGCCTTTGTTTTGGTTTGTTTCGTTTGTCAAATTTACATTTACATTTAAGTCATTTAGCAGACGCTCTTATCCAGAGCGACTTACAAATTGGTGCATTCACCTTATGACATCCAGTGGAACAGCCACTTTACAATAGTGCATCTAAATCTTTTAAGGGGGGGGGTGAGAAGGATTACTTTATCCTATCCTAGGTATTCCTTAAAGAGGTGGGGTTTCAGGTGTCTCCGGAAGGTGGTGATTGACTCCGCTGTCCTGGCGTCGTGAGGGAGTTTGTTCCACCATTGGGGAGCCAGAGCAGCGAACAGTTTTGACTGGGCTGAGCGGGAACTGTACTTCCTCAGTGGTAGGGAGGCGAGCAGGCCAGAGGTGGATGAACGCAGTGCCCTTGTTTGGGTGTAGGGCCTGATCAGAGCCTGGAGGTACTGAGGTGCCGTTCCCTCACAGCTCCGTAGGCAAGCACCATGGTCTTGTAGCGGATGCGAGCTTCAACTGGAAGCCAGTGGAGAGAGCGGAGGAGCGGGGTGACGTGAGAGAACTTGGGAAGGTTGAACACCAGACGGGCTGCGGCGTTCTGGATGAGTTGTAGGGGTTTAATGGCACAGGCAGGGAGCCCAGCCAACAGCGAGTTGCAGTAATCCAGACGGGAGATGACAAGTGCCTGGATTAGGACCTGCGCCGCTTCCTGTGTGAGGCAGGGTCGTACTCTGCGGATGTTGTAGAGCATGAACCTACAGGAACGGGCCACCGCCTTGATGTTAGTTGAGAACGACAGGGTGTTGTCCAGGATCACGCCAAGGTTCTTAGCGCTCTGGGAGGAGGACACAATGGAGTTGTCAACCGTGATGGCGAGATCATGGAACGGGCAGTCCTTCCCGGGAGGAAGAGCAGCTCCGTCTTGCCGAGGTTCAGCTTGAGGTGGCGATCCGTCATCCACACTGATATGTCTGCCAGACATGCAGAGATGCGATTCGCCACCTGGTCATCAGAAGGGGGAAAGGAGAAGATTAATTGTGTGTCGTCTGCATAGCAATGATAGGAGAGTGGTGGTGAGGAGACAGATTCTCGCCACGCCACCTGGTAGGAGCGACCTGTCAGGTAGGACGCAATCCAAGCGTGGGCCGCGCCGGAGATGCCCAACTCGGAGAGGGTGGAGAGGAGGATCTGGTGGTTCACAGTATCGAAGGCAGCCGATAGGTCTAGAAGGATGAGAGCAGAGGAGAGAGAGTTAGCTTTAGCAGTGCGGAGCGCCTCCGTGATACAGAGAAGAGCAGTCTCAGTTGAATGACTAGTCTTGAAACCTGACTGATTTGGATCAAATAGGGTGTGCATGGTGAATACATGGTCTGTGAATACGTGGTCTGTAAATTGGTAAAAAGCCAATTTGACATTTGCACAGTACATTGTTTTCACTGAGGAAATGTACGAGTCTGCTGTTAACAATACATTTGTGGAGTGGTTGAAAAATGAGTTTTAATGACTCCAACCTAAGTGTATGTAAACTTCCGACTTCAACTGTACATATGAAATGTGTAAAACAGTAAACATTATAAACGTGACCAGTGTTCCATGACTTTATACATAGGGCAGCAATTGCACCTTCTTCACCAAACTGTCTGTGTGGATTGACCATTTCAGATTGTTAGTGATGTGTACCCCGAGCAACTTGAAGCTTTTCACCTTCTCCACTGTGGCCCCCATCGAATTGGATGGGGGCGTGCTCCCTCTGCTATCTCCTGAAGTCCACTATCAGCTCGTAATTTTTTTTTACCTTGAGGGAGAAGCTATTTTCCTGGCACCACTCCACCAGGGTGCTCACCTTCTCCCTGTAGGCTGTCTCATCGTTGTTGGTTATCAGACTGTTGTGGCGTGTGTAAACTTGATGATTGAGTTGGAGACATGCTTAGCAATGCTGTCATGGGTGAACAGGGAGTACAGGAGGGGGCTGAGCGCACACCTTTGTAGGGTCCCTGTGTTGGGGATCAGGGTAACAAAGGTATTGTTGCCTTCCTTCAACATCTGGAGTGCGGCCCGTCAGGATGTCCAGGACCCAGGTGCACAGGGTGGGGTTCAGACCTAGGACCCCGAAATGATTGATGAACTTGGAGGGTACTATGCTGTTGAAGGCTGAGCTGTAGTCAATGAAGAGCACTCTTACATAGGTATTCCTTTTGTCCAGATGGGATAGGGTAATGTGCAGTGCGATGGTGATTGCATCATCCGTGGATCTATTGGGGTGGTATGTAAATTGCAGTGGGTTTAGGGTGTTGGGTAAAGTGGAGGTGATATGATCCTTAACAAGAAGTTTATCTTTCATTTGGTGTATTGCATTTGTTAATGTGTAAAAGTGACATATTTCATAAAAATAAAAAATAATTTCGCTCGCTGCCTTTTCAGCGGAATGTTGTTGAGGGGTGCCGCTAGCGGAACCCCTAGTCATATTAAAGAGCCTCACAAAACACTTCATGATGACATAAGTAAGTGCTATGTGACAATAGTCACTAAGTTAAAATACCTTCACTTTCTTGGGTACAGGAACAATGGAGGACATCTTGAAGAAATTAGGGACAACAGACTGGGATAGGCAAAGAGTAAATATGTCCATCAACAGTCTAGCCGGCTGGTCTGCACATACTCTGAGGATGCGGCTAGGGATGCTGTCTGGGCCGGCAGCCTTGCGAGGGTTAATACAGTTAAATGTCTTACTCAGGTTGGCCACAGAGAGCGAGAGCTCACCATCCTCGTGAGAAGCATAGATTCCGATTGGTCAGACCAACGATGAACAGTCCTTACCACTGGTACTTCCTGTTTGAGTTTCTGCCTATATGAAGAAAGGAGCAGAATGGAGGTGGGATCTGATTTGAGGAAGGGAGGGCTGGAGAAGGCCTTGTAGCCGACCCGGAAGGGAGAGTAGCAATGGTCAAGATGTTGAGGCGTCAGTAGCGCAGGCAATGTGTTGATTAAACTTCGGTAGCGTTTTCCTCAGATTTGCTTTATTAGTGTCCCCAGCTAGAATAAATGTGGGCTCAGGATATGCGATTTCCAGTTTGCACAAAGTCAAGTGTTTTCTCCTTGAGAGCTGTTATGATACCAGCTTGAGGGGGAATATACGATGTGACGATGACCGAAGAGAATTCTATTGGGAGCTAATGCGGTCGCCATTTGATTGAGGTATTCCAGGTCAGGTGAACAAAATGACTTGATTTCCTGTACCTTACCACAATCCCACCATGAGTAGTTAATCATGAAATACACTCCTCTGCCTTTCTTTTTCCCGGGGAGTTCTTTCTTACTGTCAGCGCAATGTACTGAGTACCCAGCTGGCTGTATGGATGGGGAGAGTATATGTGGAGAGAGCCATGAGTATGTTACAGTCCCTGATGTCTCTCTAGAAGGATATCCTCGCCCTGAGCTTGTCTACTTTATTTTCCAGGGACTGAACATTAGCGAGTAATGTGTACCGAAGTGATGGATGGCATGCACGCCTCTTGATTCGGATTACAAGTTTACTCCATAACCTTTTCACCATCGGCAGAGTCCTGGAGCAACCTCTGGGATGAGTGTAATTGCCTCCGGGGGTAAGAAAAAAGGTTTCAATTCAGGAAAGTCACGTTTCTGGTCAAAATGCTGGTGAGTGAACGCCTTTCTAATATCCAAAAGTTATTTTCGGCTGTAGTTTTCAATGCAAAAATCGTTCTGAGCAAGTAATGTGATGAAAAACAAAACAAAAAAATAAAAACTGCAAAGTTGCTTAGGAGCTAAAGAACAGGGTGTCCATGTCTATCGGCGCCATCTTGTCCTGCATCATTTTTTTTAACCTGGGCCGATACTCTACTTTTGACATCGCAGGTTTCTTAAGACATCAGTTTACTGAGACACCATGATGTGGGTGGTCAGTCTCATCTAATGTGTTATCTAACACCGTCTATTCCCACTGGCTGGATACACCTGTGTTTTATCTAACACCATCTAATCTCATTGGCTGGATACACCTGTGTGTTATCTAACACCATCTAGTCTCACTGACTGGATACACCTGTGTGTTATCTAACACCATCTACTTTCCCTGAATGGATACACCTGTATGTGCTGTGGTGGTGGGAGAGAGAGGATGATGTGTAAGAGGGAATGCAGGGGAGAAACAGAGGAAAAGAGAAAGAGAGAGAGAGACAGATGAGGGAGGTAGGATTGTTAACAGCCAGTTGGAGTCTTACTCCTCTCCCAGAGGCCATACCAGATTAGACAAATCACAGTGCCGTGAGGAGGCAGTAGTCATATCCCAAAGTGCACCACTCTGGAGACTGGTGTAACTCTCGAGAGCCAGTAAAGTGGCTCAAATCATAAGTCTGAAATGAGTAACTGTTGGTAGTGTTGCTCAGCCTGTATCTTGGGAATCATCAATTGAATACATAGAAATAGACACAGAGAAGGATTGCTAAGGGAAGTAGATTTTTCTGTTGGTGCTGTTGGGAATTTCAACAGAGACGTCTTCATGTCCGTCACCATGACTTCTCTCACAAGTGTGTCACCTGTTGTTGAGGATTGCAGATCCCCAATTCATTCTATATACTGTACCCTTTTCTTCCCTGATGTGTCAAAGCTTATTTTTCAGGCCAGAGTGATACAGTAGAGAGAGAGGGATGGAAATGGGTTGGTGAGGGATGGAAAGAGAAAGAGAGAAAGAGAGAGGGAGGACTTGATTGGAGAGAGAGCTGTTCCCTTGATGGGTCTTTGAAGAACCAGGAAAGGCTGAGATGTAAACACATTAATTGCAGACGTGAAAAAAAGAACAAGGAATCGAGACAGGGACTGTGTCCCAAATGGCTCCCTATTCCCTTTACATTCCCTAATAGACCCATAGAGCTCTGGTCAAAAGTATTGCACTCTATAGCGAATAGGGTGCCATTTAGGATGCATCAGGAGAGCAAGCAGAATGCTTTTGTTGTCTCGGTGAGGTTCAGCTGAAAGGGACAAGCAAGATGAAAGGAGTAGGCAGGTGTCACTTCAGCGTAGACAATGGTCTAAGATCAGTTTTGTGATTCACCACCTCATGGTGAAGATTAGGATTGGGGGACAGTGAGCTGATCTTAGATCTGTGCTTAAAACCTCTAGGGGCTAGGGGACAGTCGCATCAACTTGGGAAAAAAACAGGGGAAATGCAGCGCAGCAAATTTAAATCACACAAATTTCATTAAATCACACATGTAAGATACTCAATTAAAGCTACACTCGTTGTGAATCCAGCCAACATGTCAGATTTTAAAATGGCTTTTCGGCAAAAGCATAAGAAGCTATTATCTGATGATAGCACAATGTCAACAAAGAAAGTAGCATATTTCAACCCTGCAGGTGCTACACAAAACACAGAAATAAAATATAAAACATGCATTACCTTTGACGAGCTTCTTTTGTTGGCACTCCAATATGTTCCATAAACATCACAATTGGTCCTTTTGTTTGATTAATTCCATCCATATATATCCAAATGTCCATTTATTTGACGTGTTTGATCCAGAAAAAACAGCTTCCAAGAAACGCAACGTCACTTCAAAATATTTCAAAAGTTGCCTATAAACTTTACCAAAATTCTTCAAACTACTTTTGTAATACAACTTACAACTATTTTTAAACGTTAATAATCGATAAAATTGTAGACGGGGCAATCTGTTTTCAATACAGGAAGAAAACAAACCATGCTAATTTTCACATCTTGTTCAACTCTCAACAGTGTTACCCAGTTCCTAGATGGCCTTCTTCTTCATTGCACAAATGAATAACCTCATCGAAATTCCAAAGATTGGTGACATCCAGTGGAAGCGGTAGGAACTGAAAACAGGTTCTTAAGAAATATCACTTGCCAATGACAACTCAGGAAACAGACAAAGGATTCCAAAAAGGGAGGCAAAAAAAAAGGATTCTGAACAGTTAGTCCTCTGAGTTTTGCCTGCTACATAAGTTCTGTTATACTCACAAACAGTTTTAGAAACTTCAGAGTGTTTTCTATCAAAATCTACTAATAATATGCATATCTTATATTCCTGGCATGAGTAGCAGGAAGTTGAAATTGGGCACGCTATTTACCCAAAAGTGAAAATGCTGCCCCCTATACCTTAAGAGGTTTTAAGGTCTATGTCTACACAGATATTGATTGACAGACAATCTGTGAAAAACATGCAGCAGACTTCAATATTTACAGAGCACATTTTCCCAAATGCTGTGTATACTGTACATTGCAGTGTTCCAAGCAAAATAATATTCAAACAATATTCTCTCAGTGAAAACTGTCTACTCACTGACCTTGCAAAGACATTTCTGAAATATATTTGTCTGTTAGATTATCATTAAAGCAAGGTACACATGCACCAAATGACCTTTATGCTGTTCTCCAATGTACTGTACCTTAATATATAAACCAGACAAGGGTTGCTGCCTGCTTCTCTACCTGTTAGATTAAGCTAGGGACTGCCTAAAAACCAAACTTATTCCTTACAGTCGTCATAGTTCTAGTATTAGTGTTTCATTCTCGTAGTTTCATTTCAACCCTAGACCAATGCCCTTTGGGTCCTCTCCGCAACTGTCTTATCATTAAATTATGATGATGTTCACAATAACTAGAGAATGAAAAAGAACAGAAGAGTGACGGAGAAGAGGGGAAACCGGGGGTGGGGGGGGGGGGGAGTGGATACGTACTGAGGTGGAGTTAAAAGGGGAAGGTGAATCGAAAGAAAATTAACATTGAGAAGAGAGGAAGGGTCAATCTTGTACAGTAACTCCAACTTCCTGTGAACCTTGGGAAGTTCTGCCTATACACACCTCCTAATAAGTTATGTCTGCACCTTGGAAGTTCTGTCTGTACATACCTCCCAATAAGTTCTGTCTGTACCTTGGAATTTCTGTCAGGACATACAATACCAGTCAAAAGTTTGGACACATCTACTCATTCAAATGGTTTTCTGTATCTTGACTATATTCTACATTGTAAAATAATAGTGAAGACATCAAAACTGTGAAATAACACATGGAATTATGTTGTAACCAAATAATTGTTAAACAAATCTAAATATATTTTGTTTTTCAGATTCTTAAAAGTAGCCACACTTTGCCCTGATGACAACTTTGCACACTTTGGCATTCTCTCAAACAGCTTCATGAGGTATGCTTTACCAACAGTCTTGAAGGAGTTCCCACATATGCTGAGCACTTGTTGGCTGCTTTTTCTTCACTTTGTGATCCAACTCATCCCAAACCATCTCAATTGGGTTAAAGTCAGGTGATTGTGGAGGCCAGGTCATCTGATGCAGCACTCCATCACTCTCTTTCTTGGTCAAATAACCCTTACACAGCATGGAGGTGTGTTTTGGATCATTGTCCTGTTGAAAAACAAATTATAGTCCCACTATGGGTAAACCAGATGGGATGGCTTATTGCTGCAGAATGCTGTGTGCCCATGATGGTTAAGTGGGCCCTGAATTCTAAATAAATCACCAACAGTGTCACCAGCAAAGTACCACCACACCATCACAACTCCTCCTCCATGATTCACAGTGGGAACCACACACATGGAGATCATCTGTTCACCTACTCTGCATCTCACAAAGATATGATGGTTGGACTCATCAGACCAAAGGAGAGATTTCCACTGGTCTGATATCCATTCCTCGTGTTTCTTGGCCCAAGCAAGTCTCTTCTTATTATTGGTGTCCTTTAGTAGTGGTTTCTTTGCAGCAATTCGACCTGATTAACGCAGTCCTCTCTGAACAGTTGATGTTGAGATGTGTGTCTGTTATCTGAATTCTGTGAAGCATTTATTAGGGCTGCAATCTGAGGTGCAGTTAACTCTAATGAAGTTATCCTCTGGAGCAGAGGTAACTCTGGGTCTTCCTTTCCTGTGTCGGTCCTCATGAGAGCCAGTTTCATCATACCACTTGATGGTTTTTGCGACACTTATAACTTTCAAAGTTCTTGAAATGTTCCAGATTGACTGACCTTCATGTCTTAAAGTAATGACTGTCTTTTCTCTTTGCTTATTTGAGCTGTTCTTGCCATAATATGGACTTAGTCTTTTACCAAATAGGGCTATCTTCTGTATACCGCTCCTACCTTGTCACAACACAACTGATTGGCTCAAACACATTAAGAAGGAAATACATTCCAAAAATGAACTTTCAACAAGGCACACCTGTTAATTTAAATGCATTTCAGGTGACTACCTCATGAAGCTGGTTGAGAGAATCCCAAGGCTGTCATCAAGGCAAAGGGTGGCTACTTTGAAGAATCTATAAATATAAACATATTTTTGGTTACTACATTATTCCATGTGTGTTATTTCATAGTTTTGATGTCCTCAATGTTATTCTATAATGTAGAAAATAGTAAAAAAAAAAATTTAAAAAAACCCTTGAATGAGTAGGTGTGTCCAAACTTTTGACTGGCACCTCCCAGTAAGAGATGGGATAAGAGACAGTGGTTTGAAAGTTCAGCAACTACAATCCATCAGTCAAACTGAATCGTATAGCATTGCACATTAAGTGTATTGTGTGCTTATGGGAGTAGCCTTCTCTTCACAGAATCATTCAAAATGTTCTGCTCAATGGACCAGCAAAGGTCTGAAGGATATTGCAGACCAGTCTGTCAATTCATTGGCTTGCTGACAGATAGATAATTAGTTCTATACCTTTAGTTGTTTCAGTTGAAGCTCGGAATGAGCAAGACAATAGCATGCTGGTTAAAAAAATATTTAAAATAAACACTCATCTCGGGGACCTTGCCTTCATTCCGTATTTTGTCGCCTGGGCTTGTATCTCTCAGGTAATCAGGAATTATATTCTAGAGTAACTGCCACTTTTCCCTCAGACCCTATATATATAGGTTCCTCTCTCTCACCAGATTCCCACACTTTCCTTCTCCCCCAGTGGGGCCTATCACCTCCCTCCCTTCATGTCCCGTACCGTACCCCTGCACATCGACTCGGTACTGATACCACTTGTATATAGCCAAACACTCATTGTGTTTCTCTTATTACTTTTATCATTACATGTTTTACTTTTCTATTATTTCTCTATTTTCTTTCTCTCGGCTTTGTTGGGAAGGGCTAGTAAACACTTGTTGTTTACGAAGCATGTGACCAACACGATTTGATTTAGATCCCCTCAAATTCCCATCCTTTTTACCATAGGAATTACCACACTTTTGAACCCGTTCACCCTATCGTCTCTTCTCTTCATTGCCAATGCAGGCAACTCTTCTTTTTTAAAAACATGATCTTAGTCCTAGTCAGTACTTATGAATGTTCATTTATTAATTGCTTTAGATGGAATTATAGCCATAAAGGAGAGGGCTTTGAAATGCTAATGGCTGGTGCAGTAGGGCCCCAGTGAGCATCCTCCAACACAGGATCCTGCTCACTGAATTCTCACTCATCTTGACAGAAATAGGAGGAATCGGGACAGATGAAGAGAATGCACTCTGAAAGGAGGAGAAAAAATAACATACACCCCCCTGCCCTCAGTTAACAAACAGCTGGAATCCTTTTTTCCTTCTTTCTCTCTCTGGGTTTCTGTCTTTCTTGTGTCATGGTGTGAAGTTGCATGTGTTGAAGTGATGGAATGATTTACTCGTCATTAAACGCAGAGGAAACTGTGTCAGTCGTTAGCTTGCCATTGTCAGATTAGCTGACAGACAGGAGACACTGACAGGCGGGACAGAGGAGGAAAATTAAAGATCAATGGAGAAAAATGGAAGAGAGAGGGTGAGAAAGAGGGGAGGTTAGTGGTGGGAAGGCAATGTGAAAAAGGTACTGTACAAAGAAGGGTGTAGAGAAGAAGACTGAGAAATTAGATTTTTAAAAAAAGGCTACATTGATAAGAGAAATTAGGTAGAAAAATGGCTACAATGATAAGAGAAATGAGGAAGAAAAAAGGCTACATTGATAAGAGAAATGAGGTAGAAAAAAGGCTACAATGATAAGAGAAATGAGGTAGAAAAAAGGCTACAATGATAAGAGAAATGAGGAAGAAAAAAGGCTACAATGATAAGAGAAATGAGGAAGAAAAAAAGGCTACAATGATAAGAGAAATGAGGTAGAAAAAAGGCTACAATGATAAGAGAAATTAGGTAGAAAAATGTCTACATTGATAAGAGAAATGAAGATGGAACAAAGGCAAAACCACCAACAGCAAATGCATTTAGAGATGGATCTAAATGATCTGTGCAACACTAGAAAGAGAGAGACCGGGGAGGGCTATTGGTGAATTTAAAATCCACTCTGAACATCTCTCCTCAAAATAAAGACACTCCCCATGACTCAAAGCCCAATAGGGTGTGTCTGTATGTGTGTGTGTGTGTGTGTGTGTGTGTGTGTGTGTGTGTGTGTGTGTGTGTGTGTGTGTGTGTGTGTGTGTGTGTGTGTGTGTGTGTGTGTGTGTGTGTGTGTGTGTGTGTGTGTGTGTGTGTGTGTGTGTGTGTGTGTGTGTGTGTGTGTGTGTGTGTGTGTGTGTGTGTGTGTGCGTGTGTGTGTGTGTGCGTCTGTGCGTGTGTGTGCACATGCGCTTTTGTGTGCAAAGAGGGCCTATGTTTTAGATTCTAGAAAAAGCAATTTCCATAAAGGCCAGGTGAGCTCCCCGATAACACTTGCTCTGACAATCACAACATAATGTGGGGCCTCCCTCTCTCCTCCATCTCCATTCATTCTGCTGTAATTAGTGTAAGATCATTAATTAAGTCACAAGGCACTCAATTATACATCTCCTTTTAGCTGACCTAAATCTGAGTGGGAACACGCGGAGCCGTCAGAGAGAACAATGGCCCCGCTGATCTTTGAGTAATTATCAATTACTATGCTAATTCATCACTCACGGTCAATCCATCCCACTAGGAGCCAAACAGAGCAGGAGCAGCCGATGCTTTTGAGTGTTTTGACAATTCTCGTTTCAGAATAAAGAGGAGCCGTTATAAGGTTGTCCAATGAGGTGGCTGGATGTGCTGAGATGTGTGAACTGGATGATTGGTGAGGTGAAATTGAAGGTAAAGAATGGCAGTGAGACTCTGAAATTGTAAATTATGTTTTGTTTTCTGGAGGTTTTCTCAAGGTTGGTTGAAGTATAATTTGTTTTTCTTTGCCACACTAAATTATTGTCTTCCATGACAAGGAAACAAATGTCTGACGTTCTTTGTTTATTCAATGCATTTTGTCGTGCCATCTTTCTGTCTGGAACATGTTTGATGTGCATAATTCAATTGAAAAAACTCTAAAGGCAATTACTTTGGGCATGTGAGTCTAACAAATCAACATACTGTATTACCGGCATAGCAACTACTGACAGGTCTATCAAAAGAAAACAACTCTCTCTCAACTGTTTCTTTCAATGCCACAACAATGGCACACATAAACTTTTTTCCTGTGACTGTCTTGTGTGTGATTATGCCATGTGTGGGTTTATCTACTATCTACTTCTACAGAAGCACTCTATTAATCTTAGATAGAGATGAAGAGATGAGAGAGGAGGAGAAAAGTGGAGAGAGGAAGAGATGGATGGAGGGGGCCCTTTACCTTGCCCTTAATGAAGGTAAGCTTTATGTCCCGGCTGGTGTCTCCCAGAGAGAGGCGAACACATACTGTACGTACATAAGCCTTCCTCATGGTGACAGCTACCACTGATTAATTGGCCCCTAACCACACAGCTTTAAATCACACAGTTGCAAACACATACAGTGGGGCAAAAACGTATTTAGTCAGCCACCAATTGTGCAAGTTCTCCCACTTAAAAAGAGGAGAGAGGCCTGTCATTTTTATCATAGGTACACTTCAACTATGACAGACAAAATGAGAAAAAAAATCCAGAAAATCACATTGTAGGATTTATTTATTTATTTATTTGCAAATTATGGTGGAAAATAAGTAAGTCTCATCACAACCTTTTACGGCTAGGGGGCAGTATTCTGAAGTTTGGATGACTGAGGTGACAAAAGTAAACTGCCTGTTACTCAGTCCCAGAAGCTAGGATATGCATATGCATGGTAGTATTGGATAGAAAACACTCTATATAATAATAATGTCTGTGAGGATAACAGAACTGATTTGGCTGGCGAAACCCCGAGGACAATCCATCCATCCAGGAATGTTTTGTTTTGAGGTCAATGGACTAATAATTAGGACCCAGATTGCAGTTCCTATGGCTTCCACTAGATGTCAACAGTCTTTAGAAGTTAGTAGAAAGAGGATGAAGGGAAAGCGCTACTAAGGTACACAATAGTACATTTTGGTAGATAGAATGTGGTCTTTGGTAAAAGGGGTAAATTGGTAATCAAAAAGAAAGGAGGACAAGGGCACTCTTCACATAATTTATTAAAATGCCTTTATTAACCTGTTGCGATGAGCCATCCCGGATCCGGGATCGTGAATACAGCCTCAAGCTCATTACCATAACGCAACGTTAACTATTCATGAAAATCGCAAATGAAATGAAATCAATATGCTAGCTCTCAAGCTTAGATTTTTGTTAACAACACTGTCATCTCGTATTTTCAAAATATGCTTCTCAACCATTGCAAAACAAGCATTTGTGTAACACTATTGATAGCTAGCGTAGCATTTAGCGTAGCATTTAGCGTTAGCATTCAGCAGGCAACATTTTTACAAAAACCAGAAAAACATTCAAATAAAATCATTTACCTTTGAAGAACAGATGTTTTCAATGAGGAGACTCTCAGTTAGATAGCAAATGTTCAGTTTTTACAAAAATATTATTTGTTTAGGACAAATCGCTCCGTTTTCTGCGTCACGTTTAGCTACGAAAGAAACCTGTATCCAGGATTGTGTAAATCTATCCGCAAGCTCATTAGTATAACGCCACATTACCTATTCATGAAAATCGCAAATGAAATGAAATAAATCTATTTGCTCTCAAGCTTAGCCTATTGTTAACAACATTGTCATCTCAGATTTTTAAAAATATGCTTCTCAACCATTGCAAAACAAGCATTTGTGTAACACTATTGATAGCCTAGCATAGTATTATGCCTGACATTCAGCAAGCAACATTTTCACAAAAACCAGAAAAACATTCAAATAAAATAATTTACCTTTGAAGAACTTTGAAGAACTTCAGATGTTTTCAATGAGGAGACTCTCAGTTAGATAGCAAATGTTCAGTTTTTACAAAAATATTATTTGTGTTGACAAATCGCTCTGTTTTCTTCATCACGTTTGGGTAAGAACAATATATATATATATATATATATATTAAGTAATTAAAACCAAACTTTTTTCCAAATTAACTCCATAATATCGACAGAAACATGGAAAACGATGTTTAGAATCAAACCTCAAGGTGTTTTTCACATATCTATTGATGATAAATCCTTCGTGGCAGGTGACTTTCTCTTCCGAAGAAATGGAACGCACATGGACCTAGAGATTACGCAATAATTTCGACACAGGACACCGGGCGGACCCCTGGTAAATGTAGTCTCTTATGGTCAATCTTCCAATGATATGCCTACAAATACGTCACAATGCTGCAGACATCTTGGACGAACGGCAGAGAGCATAAGCTCGTTCACGGCACATTCACAGCCATATAAGGAGACAATAGAAAAACAGAGCTTCAAAAATTCTGCTCATTTCCTGTTTGAGTTTCCTCTTGGTTTCGCCTGTAGCATGAGTTCCGTGGCACTCACAGATAATATCTTTGCAGTTTTGAAAACGTCAGAGTGTTTTCATTCCAAAGCTGCCAATTATATGCATAGTCGATCATCTTTTCGTGACAAAATATTGCGCTTAAAACGGGCACGTCTTTTTATCCAATGACATAGCGCCCCCATAGGTTGAACAGGTTAATATGGCATGTTCAATAGAAACAACGTTTTAAAAAACCGACACATTTCGGCTGCATGGCCTTCATCAGGGAGTACAAAAAAGGAATACAATGTACTCTTTTGAACAGCTTTTCAATTAGCCCTAATTGGAACAGGGAGTGGTTACACAGTTGATTGGACACACCTAGTAAGCAATACTATACACATTAAAAGGTGAAATACTGTAGCTATGCTATCATAAAAATACAACTACAAGCTAGAAGTGTCAGAACACTAAAAGGTAGTTCTAACCTTAAATATGACTGGGAGAAGTGTCAAGATTAAGAAAGCAATATATAGTACACTAGAACACAGCAAAACATGAACAACAACAGTCTAACCATAGCTGAGGGCAATAGAGCAAAATGTCCACTAGATGACAGCAAATGGACCCATCACAACGCTACAGGAAGGGTGAGAAATCCATATCTTCATTTAAACCAGGGTATTTAGTGCCTGTAGTTTGTAAATCCCAAAACTTTCCATTTGGTTTAACTGTTTAAGACGGTCTCCTTTTCTAATAGGGGCCGGAATATGATCAATACCCATAGCTTGTAGGGAGGCAGGGATGCCATGGTGTAGGGACTTCTAGTGCCTTGCCATGGGGTAGTCTTCATTGCCTACCAATATGGCTTTACTTGTGTTCCGCTAAGCGATCTTAAAGGCGTCTCTTTGTCCGTCCAATGTAGAACACCTTGCACTGTGGACATTCCAATCTCTAGATGACATGAGTGGTTTTACGGTTAATGAAATGCTTGACGTAATACTCCATTTTGGAAGATGTGTCAACAAAATACTTATTCTGTGCAATATTTCTGCAATGGTTGCAATGGTTCCATTTAAAAGAGCCCTTGGGTTTGTGGTCAAGCCAAGTTTTTTCAGAGTCACCCGGAAGATAACTGTGGACTAATTTGTCATTTAGGGTAGGACATCTCTTAAAGGTTATGACTGGTGGTTTAGGAAAGACTTGGCGTAGTAGTGTATCACTTTGGATGATTCCCCAATTATTTTGACTGATTATTTTAATGTTCTCTGCTTCAGTGCTGTATTTTGTAACAACATACACTCTCTTTGATGTATCATGAGGCTCTCCCATTCGCAACAAGTTCTCTCTGTCAAGTAATCCAGCCCTTATACCGGCATCTTTCAGGACCTGAACGCTGTAGCCCCGATTCAAGAAGCAATTCTCCAATTCAGCAGGTTTGACACTGTAGTCTGTTTCCTGATCGCAAATTCTGCGGACTCTTTGGAATTGGCCATATGGAATATTCTCTTTTAGCCTTTTGGGGTGAAAGCTGTCTGCCCTCAGAATGGTATTCCCATCTGTATGCTTCCTAAAGATTGATGTGTGCAAACAACCTTTGTCATTTTTACTAATGTCGAGGTTGTTAAGGTGTTGGTGGAAGGAAATAAGTTCATCTTCTGAGCCGGACCGAAACAGACAAACATCATCAATATAGTGTCCCCACCATATAATCAGTCAAATAAATGGTTATTAGAAGGATCCAAAATGAAGTCATTTTCCCATTTACCCAAGTACAAACCAGTATAGGAAGGGCTGTAGCTCCCATGGCACACCCTTCGACCTGTTTAATACGGTCCTGAAAGATAAAGATGTTATGATTAAGAGTCCATTCAGTCAGTGAGACAATGAATTCTGTAGTAGGCATCTCAGTTTCAGGTCGGGTACTCAAGAAATGGTGCATAGCTGCCAAACCTTGTTCATGTTCAATGGTGGTGTGTAGAGACTCCACATCCATGGGGACGAAAAAGGAGGCTGTACCTATATTGTTCAATTCCTTAATGTTGTTCAACACATCTGTGGTATCTTGAAGATGGGCTGGGAGTGACGTCAGAAAAGGCTTAATAAAGTAATCAATGTTCTTAGAGATGGGATCTGTCAGACTTTCATTACCACTAATGACTGGTCTGTCTGGGGATTTTCAAGACTTTTGTGGACCTTCGGAAGAAAGTAAAAAGAAGCCATACTGTCATTGAAAAGACATTTGAACTCATTGTCTGAAATGTAAACATTCTCCTTAGCTTCTGTGAGGATCCCTTTCATTTCAGTTTTTAGGTCCTCTGTAGGGTTGAAGGTAAGAGATTGGTAGAATTCATCATTGTCTAATTGACGGTAGGCTTCTGTCACATATTTGTCTTTACTCCATACTACTGTAGCGCCACCTTTGTCTGCTTTTTTAACCACAATCTGTTCATTTTTGGACAATGATTCAACTGCATTCTGCTCTGTCTTAGAAAGATTACGTCGTGTTTGGTTGTAGTCAATTTTACCCTTAAACAGATTCTCCACATCAAAATTCACTTTCTTGGCAAATGTATTTAGGGTGGCATTCTGGACGATGGGACAAAAAGTGGACTTGTTGGCCTCAACATGGAGGGAGAGGAAGAAATCGAAACTATCCAACTACACGGAGCAGGACCAGAACAAGGCTGTGATCAACATTTCTGGAGAACCCCTGTCTGATGATTGCATAAGGGTGTTGTGTAAAGGACTGTCCTTTGCCCCCACATATTCAACTAATGAATTTAATACAAAGATTAACCTATTTAGTTTCTACAGGAATCTACATCTGAAGGCCTGGTACAAACAAAACATCTCTCCAACAACAGATGCCAATGTCTCAGGTCAGGCAGTTTCTGTTGCCTCTAAAACACCTTTTAAGCCCAAGTCCACTTTTTGTCCCATCGTCCAGAATGCCACACTAAATACATTTGCCACTCCAACCAAACACAACGTAATCTTTCTAAGACAGAGCGGTGATGCGGTTGAATTATTGTCCAGAAATGAACAGATTGATCCAAAAGAAGTTCATAATTGTGCAATTGTGTATTTATTTGAGGTACTTCTCACTCTTTTGTTTGGGTTCTACCCTGTGTTTTGTATACGTGTTTGTTTGGTCTTCGTCCCCGTACCTTTCAGGAATTCAGGAAATAAAATAAAACCGCCATCACGGTTGACAACTCCATTGTGTCCTCCTCCCAGAGCGCTAAGAACCTTGGCGTGATCCTGGACAACACCCTGACGTTCTCAACTAACATCAAGGCGGTGTCCCGTTCCTGTAGGTTCATGCTCTACAACATCCGCAGAGTACGACCCTGCCTCACACAGGAAGCGGCGCAGGTCCTAATCCAGGCACTTGTCATCTCCCGTCTTGATTACTGCAACTCGCTGTTGGCTGGGCTCCCTGCCTGTGCCATTAAACCCCTACAACTCATCCAGAACGCCGCAGCCCGTCTGGTGTTCAACCTTCCCAAGTTCTCTCACGTCACCCCGCTCCTCCGCTCTCTCCACTGGCTTCCAGTTGAAGCTCGCATCCGCTACAAGACCATGGTGCTTGCCTACGGAGCTGTGAGGGGAACGGCACCTCAGTACCTCCAGGCTCTGATCAGGCCCTACACCCAAACAAGGGCACTGCGTTCTCCCCTCCCCCAAAAGATTTAGATGCAAGTGGCTGTTCCACTGGATGTCATAAGGTGTATGCACCAATTTGTAAGTCGCTCTGGATAAGAGCGTCTGCTAAATGACTTAAATGTAAATGTATGTAATGTAAAAACCCCTGTTACGCATTCCTGCGCCTCTCTCCCAATCCCTTATACCAATGTGACACAACCTCCTCCAACCTCCAGCTCCAAGTTCCAATATTCCAACTGTGGGGCATCACAACATTATGCATTTCTCTATATTCTAAACATCCCAATTTTTTATTTTATTTCACCTTTATTTAACCAGGTAGGCTAGTTGAGAACAAGTTCTCATTTACAACTCTGACCTGGCCAAGATAAAGCATAGCAATTCGACACATACAACAACACAGAGTTGCACATGGAATAAACAAAACTTAGTCAATAATACAGTAGAACAAAAGAAAACAAAAAGTCTATATACAGTGAGTGAAAATGAGGTAAGATAAGGGGGTTAATTTTAAGGCAATAAATAGGGCATGGTGGCGAATAAATTATAATATAGCAATTAAAACACTGGAATGGTAGATGTGCAGAAGATGAATGTGCAAGTAGAGATACTGGGGTGCAAAGGAGCAAGATAAATAAATAAATACAGTATGGGGATGAGGTAGGTAGATAGATGGGGGTTTACAGATGGGCTGTGTACAGGTGCAGTGATCTGTGAGCTGTTCTGACAGCTGGTGCTTAAAGCTAGTGAGGGAGATATGAGTCTCCAGCTTCAGAGATTTTTGCAGTTCATTCCAGTCATTGGCAGCAGAGAACTGGAAGGAAAGACGACCAAAGGAGGAATTGGCTTTAGGGGTGACCAGTGAGATATACCTGCGGGAGCGCGTGCTACGAGTGGGTGCTGGTCAAAGGAATTTAACAATTCCTACATGTGTTCATTAACCAATTCAATTAAAATCATTCTGTCTGTTTCTAAGAATTTGTAAGACCCTTATTTGCATGTAAGGGAATACCCCCTGTATTGGACAAAAATGAATGGCATGTCATTGGCATCGGACAAACCATATACACATTGGCCAATACCACCCAATTCGGCGTTGATTCATGCAAAGTGTATTGCAAATGCCATATGGTAATTGCCAGTTGTAACACTTTAAAAATTCAACAGGGGGCAAATGCGCTCCACCGGGGTTTTTCATATTGGAGATGTAACCCAAATTAATGTCCAAAAGTAAAATTTTGAAAAAATGAACTTTTTTCAAAAACTTATCACCCCTTAAAAAGTGCTTTCTGGACCGTTTTTCGAAATTCTTTCGATTTTTTTGTCAATTACACATGTGTAAGAACTGTATGAATATACTTTTGTCCAATTTTATTATCATAATTTTTTTAAAAATTTTATATGCGCATAAGGAATATGTTTTGTCCAATTCCAATATGATTTCATAGGAAGTCAAAAGTCAAAAGTCAAAAATGTCAAAATTTTGTAAAAACTTCACACACCCATAAAAAGTGCTTTCTGGACCGTTTTTCGAAATTCTTTCGATTTTTTGTCAATTACACATGTGTAAGAACTGTATGAATATACTTTTGTCCAATTTTATTATCATAATTTTTTTTTTTTTTTTTTTACATGCGCATAAGGAATATGTTTTGTCCAATTCCAATATGATTTCATAGGAAGTCAAAGTCAAAAGTCAAAAATGTCAAAATTTTGTAAAAACTTCACACACCCTTAAAAAGTGCTTTCTGGACCGTTTTTTGAAATTCTTTCAATTTTTTGTCAATTACACATGTGTAAGAACTGTATGAATATACTTTTGTCCAATTTTATTATCATATTTTTTATATATTTTTTTAAATTGTGCATAAGGATTTTTTTGTGGGCCAAATGACGTAAGAAATTTGACATGCTCAAAAATCCTGCAGAAATGCAAAATTGACTGGCCTGATGAACTCGGGATGGCCGGGCAGTGATAGTTGTTCCTTTCCATCACTCGTTGTGTTGACTTCATCATGTCCATTTTGTGATGTTTTTTCACTATATAATCATATTGCAAGTGCACGTGCATTTGCAATATGTTTCAATGTGCATTTACCATATGAAATTTGACCTTGCTCAAAAATGCAAAATTGACTGGTCTGATGAACACAGGATGGCCGAGCAGTGATAGTTGTACATTTCCATCACTCGTTGTGTTGATTTCATCATCTCCGTTAGGTGATGTTTTTACACTATAGAATCATATTGCAAATGCACGTGCATTGTTGTGCAACTGGTAACCCAAAAATAAAAATATGGTTGTAAATGCATTTACCGGTCATTCTGATATTAATGCTCGCTATGGGAACACAGGATGGCCGGGCAGTGATAGTTGTACATTTCCATCACTCGTTGTGTTGATTTCATCATGTCCATTAGGTGATGTTTTTACACTATAGAATCATATTGCAAGTGCGCGCGCATTTGCAATATGTTTCAATGTGCATTTACCATATGAAATTTGACATGCTCAAAAATGCAAAATTGACTGGTCTGATGGACACAGGATGGCCGAGCAGTGATAGTTGTACATTTCCATCACTCGTTGTGTTGATTTCATCATGTCCATTAGGTGATGTTTTTTCACTATAGAATCATATTGCAAGTGCACGCGCATTTGCAATATGTTTCAATGTGCATTTACCATATGAAATTTGACATGCTCAAAAATGCAAAATTGACTGGTCTGATGAACACAGGATGGCTGAGCAGTGATAGTTGTACATTTCCATCACCTGTTGTGTTGATTTCATCATGTCCATTTGTTTATGTTTTCTCACTTTTGCAAAGTCACTGTGCATTTGCAATATGGTTCAATGGGCAGGTACCATCACGAATTTGTCATGCTATAAAAATCCTGCAGGAATGTGAAATTGACTGGTCTGATGAACACAGGATGGCCGAGCAGTGATAGTTGTACATTTCCATCACTTGTTGTGTTGATTTCATCATGTCCATTAGGTGATGTTTTTTCACTATAGAATCATATTGCAAATGCACGTGCATTGTTGTGCAACTGGTAACCCAAAAATTAAAATATGGTTGTAAATGCATTTACCGGGACTCCTATTATCCATGCCCGCTATGGGAGTACCCTACTACGGCCCTCTATCTATGGGGGCAGTCCTGAGTGCTTTATGGACTGTTTAAAATATTCTGATGGATACGCATGTTGTGCAACTGGTGATTGAAAATAGGCACCTGGTAACCCAAAAATGAAAATATGGTTGTGAATGCATTTACCGGTCATTCTGATATTAATGCCCGCTATGGGAACACAGGATGGCCGAGCAGTGATAGTTGTACATTTCCATCACTCGTTGTGTTGATTTCATCATGTCCATTAGGTGATGTTTTTACACTATAGAATCATATTGCAAGTGCGCGCGCATTTGCAATATGTTTCAATGTGCATTTACCATATGAAATTTGAAATGCTCAAAAATGCAAAATTGACTGGTCTGATGGACACAGGATGGCCGAGCAGTGATAGTTGTACATTTCCATCACTCGTTGTGTTGATTTCATCATGTCCATTAGGTGATGTTTTTCACTATAGAATCATATTGCAAATGCACGCGCATTTGCATTGTTGTGCAACTGGTATTTACCAAAAATAAAATTTGAAATGCATTTAAATGCAATTAATTGACTGGTCTGATGGAACACAGGATGGCCGGGCAGTGATAGTTGTACATTTCCATCACTCGTTGTGTTGATTTCATCATGTCCATTAGGTGATCATGCATATTGCAAAGTGCGCATTTGCAATATGTTTCAATGTGCATTTACCATATGAAATTTGACATGCTCAAAAATGCAAAATTGACTGGTCTGATGAACACAGGATGGCTGAGCAGTGATAGTTGTACATTTCCATCACTCGTTGTGTTGATTTCATCATGTCCATTAGGTGATGTTTTTACACTATAGAATCATATTGCAAATGCATTTGCAATATGTTTCAATGTGCATTTACCATATGAAATTTGAAATGCTCAAAAATGCAAAATTGACTGGTCTGATGGACACAGGATGGCCGAGCAGTGATAGTTGTACATTTCCATCACTCGTTGTGTTGATTTCATCATGTCCATTAGGTGATGTTTTTTCACTATAGAATCATATTGCAAATGCACGTGCATTGTTGTGCAACTGGTAACCCAAAATAAAAATATGGTTGTAAATGCATTTACCGGTCATTCTGATATTAATGCTCGCTATGGGAACACAGGATGGCCGGGCAGTGATAGTTGTACATTTCCATCACTCGTTGTGTTGATTTCATCATGTCCATTAGGTGATCATGCGTGCGCGCATTTGCAATATGTTTCAATGTGCATTTACCATATGAAATTTGACATGCTCAAAAATGCAAAATTGACTGGTCTGATGAACACAGGATGGCTGAGCAGTGATAGTTGTACATTTCCATCACTCGTTGTGTTGATTTCATCATGTCCATTAGGTGATGTTTTTACACTATAGAATCATATTGCAAGTGCGCGCGCATTTGCAATATGTTTCAATGTGCATTTACCATATGAATTTGAAATGCTCAAAAATGCAAAATTGACTGGTCTGATGGACACAGGATGGCCGAGCAGTGATAGTTGTACATTTCCATCACTCGTTGTGTTGATTTCATCATGTCCATTAGGTGATGTTTTTTCACTATAGAATCATATTGCAAATGCACGTGCATTGTTGTGCAACTGGTAACCCAAAATAAAAATATGGTTGTAAATGCATTTACCGGTCATTCTGATATTAATGCTCGCTATGGGAACACAGGATGGCCGGGCAGTGATAGTTGTACATTTCCATCACTCGTTGTGTTGATTTCATCATGTCCATTAGGTGATGTTTTTACATATAGAATCATATTGCAAGTGCGCGCATTTGCAATATGTTTCAATGTGCATTTACCATATGAAATTTGACATGCTCAAAAATGCAAAATTGACTGGTCTGATGAACACAGGATGGCTGAGCAGTGATAGTTGTACATTTCCATCACTCGTTGTGTTGATTTCATCATGTCCATTAGGTGATGTTTTTACACTATAGAATCATATTGCAAGTGCGCGCGCATTTGCAATATGTTTCAATGTGCATTTACCATATGAAATTTGACATGCTCAAAAATGCAAAATTGACTGGTCTGATGGACACAGGATGGCCGAGCAGTGATAGTTGTACATTTCCATCACTCGTTGTGTTGATTTCATCATGTCCATTAGGTGATGTTTTTCACTATAGAATCATATTTGCAAATGCACGTGCATTGTTGTGCAACTGGTAACCCAAAAATAAAAATATGGTTGTAAATGCATTTACCGGTCATTCTGATATTAATGCTCGCTATGGGAACACAGGATGGCCGGGCAGTGATAGTTGTACATTTCCATCACTCGTTGTGTTGATTTCATCATGTCCATTAGGTGATGTTTTTACACTATAGAATCATTTGCAAGTGCAATATTTGTTGTTTCAATGTGCATTTACCATATGAAATTTGACATGCTCAAAAATGCAAAATTGACTGGTCTGATGAACACAGGATGGCTGAGCAGTGATAGTTGTACATTTCCATCACTCGTTGTGTTGATTTCATCATGTCCATTAGGTGATGTTTTTACACTATAGAATCATATTGCAAGTGCGCGCGCATTTGCAATATGTTTCAATGTGCATTTACCATATGAAATTTGAAATGCTCAAAAATGCAAAATTGACTGGTCTGATGGACACAGGATGGCCGAGCAGTGATAGTTGTACATTTCCATCACTCGTTGTGTTGATTTCATCATGTCCATTAGGTGATGTTTTTTCACTATAGAATCATATTGCAAATGCACGTTTGCATATGTTTCAATGTGCAAAAATAAAATATGAAATTTGAAATGCATTTAAAATTCAAAATTGACTGGTCTGATGGAACACAGGATGGCCGGGCAGTGATAGTTGTACATTTCCATCACTCGTTGTGTTGATTTCATCATGTCCATTAGGTGATGTTTTTACACTATAGAATCATATTGCAAGTGCGCGCGCATTTGCAATATGTTTCAATGTGCATTTACCATATGAAATTTGACATGCTCAAAAATGCAAAATTGACTGGTCTGATGGACACAGGATGGCCGAGCAGTGATAGTTGTACATTTCCATCACTCGTTGTGTTGATTTCATCATGTCCATTAGGTGATGTTTTTACACTATAGAATCATATTGCAAGTGCGCGCGCATTTGCAATATGTTTCAATGTGCATTTACCATATGAAATTTGACATGCTCAAAAATGCAAAATTGACTGGTCTGATGAACACAGGATGGCTGAGCAGTGATAGTTGTACATTTCCATCACTCGTTGTGTTGATTTCATCATGTCCATTTGTTTATGTTTTCTCACTTTTGCAAAGTCACTGTGCATTTGCAATATGGTTCAATGGGCAGGTACCATCACGAATTTGTCATGCTATAAAAATCCTGCAGGAATGTGAAATTGACTGGCCCGATGAACTCGGGATAGCTGGGCAGTGATTCTGGTTCATCTCCATGGCTCGTTAGGGTTGATTTCAGAATGTCACTTTTGGTGATGGTCCCTCTCCGTTTAAACATATTGCTAATGTACAAAGTCAACTAGCAAGTCAGTGTCCATCAGTCAATTAGATGTCATTTTGACACCAAACTGATACCAATTGACACCAAACCCACTTTTTCCAACTCATTTAGAAGCCAACTATCATATATGTCAGAGCAGGCCCATAATTCACAGCGCCTTTAGTTTAAAACATAATAAAAACGTAAAACACATAGTTACGTTCTAGCTGCGGGTCCAGGTCAGACATTATGTGAAGGCCTATGTGAGGCGACCCCGAATCCCGAGTTTCGGCTCGATAGGTCCTTCGGTGCCCGAGTAAAACCCTAATTGGTGCTGAAAATCCACTTTTTCCATGCCTTGCTATGGGGTCCTTGAATGAGCTATCGGACCGAAACGTTGGGGTCCGTCTCTATGGGCCGAGCCGGTTCCAATGCACCTAGTCTTGTGTCTCTGAGACTTTTCTAAATGTCGCCATTTCGTAATGGTCAAAATGAATTGAAATCATTGCAAATGTACGAGGCTATTTCTCGGTCCGAGAACCTTCTAGAGCCACCTAACTCACCACGCACTATCGACCCGAGGTCTAGAACAGGTTTCTAAAGTTTCGGAACTCTAGGTCTGACGGTTCTTTTTTAGCTCGAACAAAGCTAACTATTGGAGGCACTGTCTGTCTCTACAACCCCCAATACGTCCCTCCTTCCAAGTTGTGTGTCTGTGTGATTTAGTTTTCCTTTGAAATTTTATGGGAAAAATGACTGATTTACAGTTCATGGGGGTTGCCTAATCACACATATGAAGTTTTGGACAGATCTGACTTTTTTAACCCCTCGAAACAGCCCCTGAGACACCAATTAAGGCACTTCCGGTTGGCACAGGAAGCTATAAGTCAACACATATCCTCACTGGGCTATGCTTTTACAGAATCCTGTGTTTTAAGTCCTTACGTTAAGAATTGACTGATTTACACAGGGTTGAATGCACTATGTCTATCAAACTGCAGGCAGGTAATGGAAAAACACTTTTAGGGTGATTTTAACCACTTCCGGTTGGTCCAGGAAGCCTAGAATCAACACAGGTAGACCTCATACTGGCCTGATGGACTGTTATCAAAGACAGGTTCATACGGCATTCATAACCCATATAGACTTCAGGTTGAATTTAGGGGTGCAGGCAATGTATTCCTATGGGGAGAGAAGTCAATGCAAACTATTTGAAGTAAACACCTTCTTTTAACTATTAAGGGTTAATGCCACACGGTCAACGTTAGGCTTGCACGGATCGGAAGGACCTTAGGAACGTACCTGAGGTCGAATTGTGCTTCTCACCCTAACGGTTCTCTCACTGTCACCCAAAAGCAAATGACGTTGTGGGGCAGGCTTCATTTTGGGCCTACTTTTCTAATGGTCGCTGCGCTCAGACCGAGCGAGCTACGGTCAAGCGGGATATCTCGTTGAACTCGGCACGGCCTAGAGATTATGTTTATGCCATTGCCTGCTCTCTGTGTCTTTGAGAACCGCACTTTTTCACTCCAGCCTTGCTGTGTGTGCGTGTGAGAGCTTTTCTTTGACATCTGTTGGGAGAAATGACTGATTTACAGTTCATGAGGGTTACCTAGTCACACATATGAAGTTTTGAAAAGATCTGACCTTTTTAACCCTTGGAAACTGCCACTGTGACATCATTAAAGGCACTTCCGGTTGGCACAGGAAGCTATAAGTAAACCCATGTCTTGATTGACATAGAAACTTACAGAATCCTGAGTTTTAAGTCCTTACGTTAAGAATTGACTGATTTACACAGGGTTGAATGCACTATGTCTATCAAACTGCAGGCAGGTAATGGAAAAACAATTTTAGGGTGATTTTAACCACTTCCGGTTGGTCCAGGAAGCCTAGAATCAACACAGGTAGACCTCATACTGGCCTGATGGACTGTTACCAAAGACAGGTTCATACGGCATTCATAACCCATATAGACTTCAGGTTGAATTTAGGGGTGCAGGCAATGTATTCCTATGGGGAGAGAAATCAATGCAAACTATTTGAAGTAAACACCTTCTTTTAACTATTAAGGGTTAATGCCACACGGTCAAGGTTAGGCTTGCACGGATCGGAAGGACCTTAGGAACGTACCTGAGGTCGAATTGTGCTTCTCACCCTAACGGTTCTCTCACTGTCACCCAAAAGCAAATGACGTTGTGGGGCAGGCTTCATTTTGGGCCTACTTTTCTAATGGTCGCTGCGCTCAGACCGAGCGAGCTACGGTCAAGCGGGATATCTCGTTGAACTCGGCACGGCCTAGACATTATGTTTATGCCATTGCCTGCTCTCTGTGTCTTTGAGAACCACACTTTTTCACTCCATCCTTGCTGTGTGTGCGTGTGAGAGCTTTTCTTTGACATCTGTTGGGAGAGATGACTGATTTACAGTTCATGAGGGTTACCTAGTCACACATATGAAGTTTTGAAAAGATCTGACTTTTTTAACCCCTCGAAACAGCCCCTGAGACACCAATTAAGGCACTTCCGGTTGTCACAGGAAGCTATAAGTCAACATATATCCTCACTGGGCTATGCTTTTACAGAATCCTGAGTTTTAAGTCCTTACGTTAAGAATTGACTGATTTACACAGGGTTGAATGCACTATGTCTATCAAACTGCAGGCAGGTAATGGAAAAACACTTTTAGGGTGATTTTAACCACTTCCGGTTGGTCCAGGAAGCTTAGAATCAACACAGGTAGACCTCATACTGGCCTGATGGACTGTTACCAAAGACAGGTTCATACGGCATTCATAACCCATATAGACTTCAGGTTGAATTTAGGGGTAAAGGCAATGTATTCCTATGGGGAGAGAAGTCAATGCAAACTCTTTGAAGTAAACACCTTCTTTTAACTATTAAGGGTTAATGCCACACGGTCAAGGTTAGGCTTGCACGGATCGGAAGGACCTTAGGAACGTACCTGAGGTCGAATTGTGCTTCTCACCCTAACGGTTCTCTCACTGTCACCCAAAAGCAAATGACATTGAGGGCCAGGCTTCCTTTTGCGCCTTCTTTCAAGGTCGCTGCACTCAGAGCGAGCTACGGTCAAGCGGGGCGTCTCGTTGAACTCTGCACAGCCTGGAGACTATGGTGATGCCATTTTTTGTGTTGATTTCAGAATGCCATTTTGGTGATGGTCCCTCTCCGTTTAAACATATTGCTAATGTACAAAAGTCAACTAGCAAGTCAGTGTCCACCAGTCAATTAGATGTCATTCTGACACCAAACTGATACCAATTGACACCAAACCCACTTTTTCCAACTCATTTAGAAGCCAACTATCACATATGTCAGAGCAGGCCCATAATTCACAGCGCCATTAGTTTAAAACATAATAAAAACGTAAAACACATAGTTACGTTCTAGCTGCGGGTCCAGGTCAGACATTATGTGAAGGCCTATGTGAGGCGACCCCGAATCCCGAGTTTCGGCTCGATAGGTCCTTCGGTGCCCGAGTAAAACCCTAATTGGTGCTGAAAATCCACTTTTTCCATGCCTTGCTATGGGGTCCTTGAATGAGCTATCGGACCGAAACGTTGGGGTCCGTCTCTATGGGCCGAGCCGGTTCCAATGCACCTAGTCTTGTGTCTCTGAGACTTTTCTAAATGTCGCCATTTTCGTAATGGTCAAAATGAATTGAAATCATTGCAAATGTACGAGGCTATTTCTCGGTCCGAGAACCTTCTAGAGCCACCTAACTCACCACGCACTATCGACCCGAGGTCTAGAACAGGTTTCTAAAGTTTCGGAACTCTAGGTCTGACGGTTCTTTTTTAGCTCGAACAAAGCTAACTATTGGAGGCACTGTCTGTCTCTACAACCCCCAATACGTCCCTCCTTCCAAGTTGTGTGTCTGTGTGATTTAGTTTTCCTTTGAAATTTTATGGGAAAAATGACTGATTTACAGTTCATGGGGGTTGCCTAATCACACATATGAAGTTTTGGACAGATCTGACTTTTTTAACCCCTCGAAACAGCCCCTGAGACACCAATTAAGGCACTTCCGGTTGTCACAGGAAGCTATAAGTCAACACATATCCTCACTGGGCTATGCTTTTACAGAATCCTGAGTTTTAAGTCCTTACGTTAAGAATTGACTGATTTACACAGGGTTGAATGCACTATGTCTATCAAACTGCAGGCAGGTAATGGAAAAACACTTTTAGGGTGATTTTAACCACTTCCGGTTGGTCCAGGAAGCTTAGAATCAACACAGGTAGACCTCATACTGGCCTGATGGACTGTTACCAAAGACAGGTTCATACGGCATTCATAACCCATATAGACTTCAGGTTGAATTTAGGGGTAAAGGCAATGTATTCCTATGGGGAGAGAAATCAATGCAAACTTTTTGAAGTAAACACCATCTTTTAACTATTAAGGGTTAATGCCACACTGTCAACGTTAGGCTTGCACGGATCGGAAGGACCTTAGGAACATACCTGAGGTCGAATTGTGCTTCTCACCCTAACGGTTCTCTCACTGTCACCCAAAAGCAAATGACGTTGTGGGGCAGGCTTCATTTTGGGCCTACTTTTCTAATGGTCGCTGCGCTCAGACCGAGCGAGCTACGGTCAAGCGGGATATCTCGTTGAACTCGGCACGGCCTAGACATTATGTTTATGCCATTGCCTGCTCTCTGTGTCTTTAAGAACCACACTTTTTCACTCCATCCTTGCTGTGTGTGCGTGTGAGAGCTTTTCTTTGACATCTGCTGGGAGAAATGACTGATTTACAGTTCATGAGGGTTACCTAGTCACACATATGAAGTTTTGAAAAGATCTGACCTTTTTAACCCATGGAAACTGCCACTGTGACACCATTAAAGGCACTTCCGGTTGGCACAGGAAGCTATAAATAAACTCATATCATGATTGGGGTATGCCTTTACAGAATCCTGAGTTTTAAGTCTTTACGTTAAGAACTGAGTTATTTACGGAGGGTTTAGTGAGTGTGTGTTATTTCAGAAAATCATAGAAAATCACAGAAATCTCGCAGAGCTCCGCAGCACACTTTAAAAAGATTCGTAAGAACAACCTGCAACTGGATCTGTAACCGTTGAAAAAAAAAACACCTATCCGTGAACATCACCAAGGTGTCGTTGTACGATTTCTCTTAAATGACGATAGATAAATGGCTGGTTCTTTTTTATTGACACCGGAGGCTCCTTGACTTTGACGTGAAGTGGAAAAATAATTTCTCTATTTTCATTTTGGACCTTTAATCCCAGATAAATGGCCATAACTCAAAAACCGTTGAGGCCTAGACGCCATCTTGTTCGGGGCCAACTGCCCATTATGCCGCCCCTACGCTCACCGAGTTTCGGCTTCTAAATATTTTCAGTTTTCGAGATAAGGCCCCGTCGTGAATCGTGATGTTTTGTAGCAATAGCCATATGATTGCTTATGCCCTCTTGTGGGAATTTCCGGGACATGGGAAAAATGACATAAATCTTATTATTTTTGTAAAACGGAAACCGAATGTCCGACAACGTTCATTTGATGACTTCCTGGTAGGTCCGGCCCTGCCGCTCGGCCCGACGCCGTCCGCAAATTTTACAAACGATTTCGGACGTCTAGTAAGGGACCGTACATTTGCAATATGGACTTTCTCACTAACCATACAGGTACTGCCGAATTCTTCCCTTAAGGTACTCGCTGTCTTATTTAATCGCCACAGAGTTATAGCTGAGTCGGTTCAAACATAGGTTAATGACCCTCTTTGCTTACTTTAGACAGACACACATACCTCCTTCCACAATGGTTATCATTTCCAATTACACCTTGTCCATGCTACATAACCTCTTTCTTAGGAACTAACATTATTAACCAGATATTGTAAAACAGGGTAGAGTTGAATTAATTATAGTTCCATTTAAATGTAAATATTGTTTAGTCATTATTCATAAAATTCCTAACAGTGCTGCTATAGTGACCAGTGAGTTGAGATAAGGTGGGGCTTTACCTTGCAGAGACTTGTAGATAACCTGTAGCCAGTGGATTTGGTGACGATTATGAAGTGAGGGTCGGTAGGATGGTCAGTTTTACGAGAGTATGTTTGGCAGCATGAGTGAAGGATGCTTTGTTGCGATATAGCAATCCAATTATAGATTTCATTTTGGATTGGAGATGCTTAATGTGAGTCTGGAAGGAGAGTTTACAGTCTAACCAGACACCTAGGTATTTGTAGTTGTCCACGTATTCTAAGTCAGAGCCGTCAATAGTAGTGATGCTGGACGGGCGAGCAGGTGCGGGCAGTGATCGGTTGAATAGCATGCATTTCATTTTACTTGCGTTTAAGAGCAGTTGGAGGCCATGGAAGGAGAGTTGTATGGCATTGAAGCTTGTTTGGGGGTTAGTTAACCTGTTGAGTGTAAGGTACAGTATTTTGATGTTTGGATAAAAAACATACCCAAATTAAACTGCCTATTTCTCAGGCCCAGAATCTAGAATATGCATATAATTGTCAGATCGGGGTAGAAAACACTCTAAAGTTTCCAAAACTGTCAAAATATTGTCTGTGAGCATAACATAACTGATATTGCAGGCGAAAACCTGAGAAAAATCCAACCAGGAAATGCTGTTTCTCCTGAAACCTCTCTTTTCCATTGCATGCCTTCCCTCCATTTAAAGGGATATACACCAGATTATTTTTCCTATGGCTTCCACATGGTCTGAACAGTCTTGCCTTATTGCAGTAAGAGCAACATCATTGATGTATACAGAGAAGTATAGTCGGCCCGAGGCTTGAACCCTGTGGCACCCCCATAGAGACTGCCAGAGGTCCGGACAACAGGCCCTCCGATTTGACACACTGAACTCTATCAGAGAAGTAGTTGGTAAACCAGGCGAGACAATAATTTGAGAAACCAAGTCTGTCGAGTCTGCCAATAAGTATGTGGTGATTGACAGAGTCGAAAGCCTTGGCCAGGTTGATGAATACGGCTGCACAGTAATGTCTTTTATCGTCGGCGGTTATGATGTCGTTTAGGACCTTGACCGTGGCTGAAGTGCACCCATGACCAGCTCTGCAACCAGATTGCATAGCGGAGAAGGTACGGTGGGATTCGAAATGGTTTGTTAACTTGGCTTTCGAAGATCTTAGAAAGACAGGGTAGGATAGATATAGGTCTGTAGAAGTTTGGGTCTAGAGTGTCTCCCCCTTTGAAGAGGGGGATGACCGCGGTAGCTTTCCTATCTTTGGGAATCTCAGACGATATGAAAGAGAGGTTGAACAAGCTAGTAATAGTGGTTGCAACAATTTCGGCAGATCATTTTAGAAAGAGAGGGTCCAGATTGTCTAGCCGGGCTGATTTGTAGGGGTCCAGATTTTGCAGCTCTTTCAGAACATCAGCTATCTGGATTTGGGTGAAGGAGAAAGGGTGGGGGCTTTGGCGTGTTGCTGTGGAGGGTGCTGGGCAAAGCATGGCCAGTCATAGTGAAATGCTTTCTGAAATTCTCAATTATAGGGGATTTATCAGTGGTAACAGTGTTTCCTAGCCTTAGAGCAGGGGGCAGCTGGGAGGAGGTGCTCTTATTCGCCATTGACTTTACAGTGTCCCATAACTTTTTTGAGTTTGTACTACAGGATGAACATTTCTGTTTGATAAAGCTAGCCTTAGCTTTCCTAACTGCCTATGTATATTTGTTCCTAACTTCCCTGAAAATGTGCATAACACTGAGGCTATTCGATGCTAATGCAGAACGCCACAGGATGTTTTTGTGCTGCTCAAGGGCAGACAGGTCTGGAGTGAACCAATGACTATATCTATTCCTCGTTGTGCATTTTTTGAATGGGGCATGCTTATTTAAGGAAGGCACTTTTAAAGAATAACCAGGCATCCTCTTCTGACGGGATGAGGTCAATGTCATTCCAGGATACCCCGGCCAGGTCGATTAGAAAGGCCTGCTCGCAAGAGGTTTTTTAAGGAGCATTTGACAGTGGTGAGGGGTGGTCGTTTGGTTGCAGACCCTTTACGGATGCAGGCAATGAGGCAGTGATCGCTTAGATCTTGATTGAAAACAGCAAAGGTGTATTTGGAAGGCGAGTTAGTTCGGATGACATCGATGAGGGTGCCCGTGTTTACGGATTTGGAGTTGTACCTGGTAGGTTCATTGATCATTTGTGTGAGATTGAGGGCATCAAGCTTGGATTGTAGGATGGCCGGTGTGTTAAGCATGTCCCAGTTTAGGTCACCTAGTAGCACGAGCTCAGAAGATAGATGGGGGGCAAAGTTCACATATGGTATCGAGGGCACAGCTCTGGGTAGAGGGTGGTATATAGCAAGCGGCAACAGTAAGAGACTTGTTTCTGGAAAGGTGAATTTTTAGAAGAGGAAGCTCGAATTGTTCTCTTCTCATACCGCAGAGAACTCTCAGTCTTCCTGTCTCACCTCTACATACTGCCGAGAACTCTCAGCCTTCCTGACCCACCTCTACACACCGCAGAGAACTCTCAGCCTTCCTGTCTCACTTCCACATACTGCAGAGAACTCTCAGCCTTCCTGTCTCACCTCTTCATACTGCCGAGAACTCTCAGCCTTCCTTTCTCACCTCTACATACTGAAGATGACTCTCAGCCTTCCTGTCTCACCTCCACATACTGCAGAGAACTCTCAGCCTTCCTGTCTCACCTCCACATACTGCAGAGAACTCTCAGCCTTCCTGTCTCACCTCCACATACTGCAGAGAAGGAAGGCTGAGAAACTACATTTTGTAATTTCCAGTTACACATTTCAGACTTCATTTTCTCGTACAGAAAATGTGTCAACCCCTACAGAAATGTCCATGAATTATTATTCACATAATAATTTACTTTTCAGGTTGCTACCACAATTATTTTCTTGTTGTAGAAAACTGTCTCAAATGAAAAGATCCTACATCTGTACTTGCGATCAAACCTGTAACCCTGTACTTTTTGTAGTGTACTATTTTTAACCAGGGCCCATAGGGCGTCATTTGGAGCATAGACTCTCTAATCCTAGGAGACTTACCCTTCTTGCCGGTGGTGTCTGTAGCTATCATGGAGACCCCAATAGACCAGGTAAATACACAACCTGTGTCTCAAATGTCAATCTTTTTCCCATATAGTGCCCTACTTTTAACCAGGGCAATGACTTGTCATTTCAGATTTGCCCACTGTGCTCTCAGATAGATGCAATGTTTACCTTATGCTGTAATAATGACATCCCTTGCCAATGCACACATTTGTAGTCCACATTCAAGCATGTTGTATTCACAATTTTATCATTTAGAATGGACAGTACAGCATACCCAACTGATGACGATCTGAACACTATAGAGGTATTGTATGCTCTTTCCTTTTGACCCAAGGATACAAGTTTCAGTTTTAATGTCACATGCACAAGTATAGTAAAGTTAATATCCTCTTGTTGTTAGACACAAGCCTGTACTACACCTTTCTCTGATTAACCCCTTCCCTTGGACACCCACACACACAAACAAGGACCTCAGCCACTTGAGCCACTGCCTGTTCACCTCGTTACCATCTAGAAGGCGGAGACAGTCCAGGTGCATCAAAGCTGGGACCGAGAGTGTCACGTTCTGACCTTTATTTTCCCTTGTTTTGTCTTTATTTAGTATGGTCAGGGCGTGAGTTGGGGTGGGCAGTCAATGTTTTGTGTTTCTATGTTGGTTTCTGTTTTGGCCTAGTATGGTTCTCAATCAGAGGCAGGTGTCGTTAGTTGTCTCTGATTGAGAATCATACTTAGGTAGCCTGGGTTTCACTGTTGGTTTGTGGGTGTTTGTTTCCATGTCTGTGTTTTTCACCACAGGTACTGTTTCGGTTTGGTTCATTTCATGTTATTGTTTATTGTTTTGTATTTCATAGTGTTCAGTGCTTTTCTTATTAAAATTTGTCATGAACACTTACCACGCCGCATCTTGGTCCGATCCTTACTCCTCTTCAGACGAAGAGGAGGAAATCTGCCGTTACAGAGAGACTGATAAACAGCTTCTATCTCCAGGCCATCAGACTGTTAAATAGTCCCCAATAGCTGACCTCCACCCAGGATCCTGCCCTAAACCTCAGACACTGTTCTAGCTGGCTACCACCCGCTACTCTATCCTACACTCCTACACCTTAGAGACTGCTACCTTATGTACAGTAGATAGTCATTGAACACTGGTCACTATAATAATGGTTACATACTGTTTCCTCACATTATATCTACTGTGTATAATATATTCTAGTCATGGCTCAGCATATGTTTATATAGTTTTAAAAAATAATTATAGGTTTTACTGCAGTGTTGGAGCTAGAAACACAAGTATTTTACTGCAGTGTTGGAGGTAGAAACACAAGCGATAACATCTTCATATCTGTGTACGCAACTAATAAACTTTAATTAAACATACACACACATACACATACACACACAAACACACACACACACACACACATACACACACAAACACCCATGCAACAGTCCCTTTCCATCCCTCTCCTCCCTCTTCATGTTCCTGTATTGATAAAGGTATTGCCCTCAAGTATCTGCCGCTGTCTTGCCTTTAGTGATTGTGTGCAGTTTGATAATACATAAAAGCAGAGACTCACACCTCAGCTATGCTCTAAAATAAATGCATCCATAGATTTTCAATTAAATGATGCTGGTGGAAGCTATTAGTTAGTTTAAAGGTAGTTGTCAGGGGGATTAGAGCTAGCAAGGCCTAGCTTGGATGATAAGGGTGTCTGTGAGAGGTGTATTTATCTAGACCCAGACAGCCAACCCAACAATGAAGAAGATCTCACAGCTAACAACAGAGGCACAACACTGTATGTGAGGGTGTGATCTCCAGTATGTGTTGTGTGAGTTAGCTGAGGAGAAGAGGTGACATTTCAAGCTGTAGACTGGGTTCAGCTGGTGTGTAAATAATATTTACTGACAGGTTGTTTGTTAATGACACTTTCTGGTCTATCTAGTCTTCATCCCCCCCTCTTTATCCTGTCATCTCAGACTCCCTCATCGTCCCCTCCTCCCTCTGTCCCCCTCTCGTTCTCCACTTCCCATCCAACCTTATTCCCCGTTCTTGCTCATTCCTCTTCACAGAGGGATATAGCATGGACTTAAAGGAGAAGTAGGTGTAGGAAGTCCAGGGTGCATGAGGGGAGGGGTTAGGTAGCTGCCTAGTGGTTGATATTCAGTAGCATAAAGGTCTGGGGGTGGAAGCTATTGGCCAGTCTTACAGTTTTTGCCATGATGCTCCTATATTGCCTGCATTTGAGTAATGGAAGCGAGGTGAACAGCCCGAGGCCTTTTTGCGACACCTGGTGTTGTAGGTGTCCTGGAAGGTAGGCAGTGTGCACCTAATGGTGTGCTCGGCTGAGCGTACCACCCTCTGTAGAGCCTTGTGGTCAGCAGCAGTGGAGTTGCCGTACCAGGCTGTGATGCAGCCTGACAATTTGCTCTCGATGGTGCTCCTGCAGCACACTGTGAGGGCGCTCGTGGACATGCTGAATTTCTAGCTACAGATTTGCACTAAGGAGTTAAACACTCAAAGATCAATAAGAAGATGTTTATGTCCCAATTGACACCCTATTTCCTGTATACTGTAGTGAGCCCTGGTCAAAAATAGTGCACTATATAGGGAACAGGGTGCCATTTGAGACGCACATGATGACAGTCAACATTCTTGTTGTGTATATTCTTGTGAAAGTGTATGATAGAGGAAATTATGGTTGAAAAGACTAATTATGTATACATTCCAATCAGAACTGACTAGTCCAAATGCTATAATGTACTGTACATGTGAATTTTCTCTCTTGCTCCCTTTCCCAATTGTATATAATGTAGTCAGGAGTTTAGTAACAATGAAGGTCTGTTCCTTAGTTCATTCAGTTGTACAAATCTCCAGGTGGTGGGAACGGGCCATCTCCAGATTGTCTAGAATGTTGATTTATACTGACTGGCCTTGACTTCGTGCTGATAACGCGAAGGCTCAAGAGCTAGAGGGCCCCTCTGCTTGTGAAGTAGAACGTTTGGAAAACGCTGACGTCATTTTCAGTTTATAACCTGTGGAAATGTGTGTAAGCATTTAGTACTCTCTTGTAATAAACGCTGTTTACCTTTGGCTTTTAAGACTGGTCTCAATCTACTTCATGCATAATTAATGAACTTACAACTCATTAATGAATTAGAAATGAGTGCGAATTGATTTTGGCAATAAAACATACAGGAATTTAGAATTCCTCTACCAGTGTATTACATGCTCATACGTGTATATGTGCGTGGGTTCCTTGCTCTACTTTTGCTTCTAGTGAATGGTTATTAATTCTCTATGGCTGGGGTTAGCAGACTAGTGAATGGTTATTAATTCTCTATGGCTGGGGCTAGCATACTAGTGAATGGTTATTATTTCTCTATGGCTGGGGCTAGCATACTAGTGAATGGTTATTAATTCTCTATGGCTGGGGCTAGCATACTAGTGAATGGTTATTATTTCTCTATGGCTGGGGCTAGCATACTAGTGAATGGTTATTATTTCTCTATGGCTGGGGCTAGCAGACGAGTGAATGGTTATTAATTCTCTATGGCTGGGGCTAGCAGACTAGTGAATTTTTATTAATTATCTATGGCTGGGGCTAGCAGACTAGTGAATGGTTATTAATTCTCTATGGCTGGGGCTAGCAGACTAGTGAATGGTTATTAATTCTCTATGGCTGGGGCTAGCAGACTAGTGAATGGTTATTAATTCTCTATGGCTGGGGCTAGCAGACTAGTGAATGGTTATTAATTCTCTATGGCTGGGGCTAGCAGACTAATGAATGGTTATTAATTCCCTATGGCTGGGGCTAGCAGACTAGTGAATGGTTATTAATTATCTATGTCTGGGGCTAGCAGACTAGTGAATGGTTATTAATTCTCTATGTCTGGGGCTAGCAGACTAATGAATGGTTATTAATTCTCTATGGCTGGGGCTAGCAGACTAGTGAATGGTTATTAATTATCTATGTCTGGGGCTAGCAGACTAGTGAATGGTTATTAATTCTCTATGGCTGGGGCTAGCAGACTAGTGAATGGTTATTAATTATCTATGGCTGGGGCTAGCATACTAGTGAATGGTTATAAATGATCTATGGCTGGGGCTAGCAGACTAGTGAATGGTTATTAATTATCTATGTCTGGGGCTAGCAGACTAGTGAATGGTTATTAATTATCTATGGCTGGGGCTAGCAGACTAGTGAATGGTTATTAATTATCTATGGCTGGGGCTAGCATACTAGTGAATGGTTATAAATGATCTATGGCTGGGGCTAGCAGACTAGTGAATGGTTATTAATTCTCTACGGCTGGGGCTAGCATACTAGTGAATGGTTATTAATTCTCTATGGCTGGGGCTAGCAGACTAGTGAATGGTTATTAATTATCTATGGCTGGGGCTAGCAGACTAGTGAATGGTTATTAATTCTCTATGGCTGGGGCTAGCAGACTAGTGAATGGTTATTAATTCTCTATGGCTGGGGCTAGCAGACTAGTGAATGGTTATTAATTCTCTATGGCTGGGGCTAGCAGACTAGTGAATGGTTATTAATTCTCTATGGCTGGGGCTAGCAGACGAGTGAATGGTTATTAATTCTCCAGGGCTGGGGCTAGCAGGCTAGTGAATTTTTATTAATTATCTATGGCTGGGGCTAGTATACTAGTGAATGGTTATACATTCTCTATGGCTGGGGCTAGCAGACTAGTGAATGGTTATAAATTATCTATGGCTGGGGCTAGCAGACTAGTGAATGGTTATTAATTCTCTATGTCTGGGGCTAGCAGACTAGTGAATGGTTATTAATTATGTATGGCTGGGGCTAGCAGACTAGTGAATGGTTATTAATTATCTACGGCTGGGGCTAGCATACTAGTGAATGGTTATTAATTCTCTATGGCTGGGGCTAGCAGACTAGTGAATGGTTATTAATTATCTATGGCTGGGGCTAGCAGACTAGTGAATGGTTATTAATTATGTATGGCTGGGGCTAGCAGACTAGTGAATGGTTATTAATTATCTATGGCTGGAGCTAGCAGACTAGTGAATGGTTATTAATTCTCTATGGCTGGGGCTAGCATACTAGTGAATGGTTATTAATTATCTATGGCTGGGGCTAGCAGACTAGTGAATGGTTATTAATTATCTATGGCTGGGGCGAGCAGACTAGTGAATGGTTATTAATTATGTATGGCTGGGGCTAGCAGACTAGTGAATGGTTATTAATTCTCTACGGCTGGGGCTAGCATACTAGTGAATGGTTATTAATTATCTATGGCTGGGGCTAGCAGACTAGTGAATGGTTATTAATTCTCTACGGCTGGGGCTAGCATACTAGTGAATGGTTATTAATTCTCTATGGCTGGGGCTAGCAGACTAGTGAATGGTTATTAATTTTCTATGGCTGGGGCTAGCAGACTAGTGAATGGTTATTCATTCTCTATGGCTGGGGCTAGCAGACTAGTGAATGGTTATTAATTCTCTATGGCTGGGGCTAGCAGACTAGTGAATGGTTATTAATTCTCTATGGCTGGGGCTAGCAGACTAGTGAATGGTTATTAATTATGTATGGCTGGGGTTAGCAGACTAGTGAATGGTTATTAATTCTCTATGGCTGGGGCTAGCAGACTAGTGAATGGTTATTAATTCTCTATGGCTGGGGCTAGCAGACTAGTGAATGGTTATTAATTCTCTATGGCTGGGGCGAGCAGACTAGTGAATGGTTATTAATTCTCTATGGCTGGGGCTAGCAGACTAGTGAATGGTTATTAATTCTCCATGGCTGGGGCTAGCAGACTAGTGAATGGTTATGAATTCTCTATGGCTGGGGCTAGCAGACTAGTGAATGGTTATTAATTCTCCATGGCTGGGGCTAGCAGACTAGTGAATGGTTATTAATTCTCTATGCCTGGGGCTAGCATACTAGTGAATGGTTATTAATTATCTATGGCTGGGGCTAGCAGACTAGTGAATGGTTATTAATTATCTATGGCTGGGGCTAGCAGACTAGTGAATGGTTATTAATTCTCTATGGCTGGGGCTAGCATACTAGTGAATGGTTATTCATTCTCTATGGCTGGGGCTAGCAGACTAGTGAATGGTTATTAATTCTCTATGGCTGGGGTTAGCAGACTAGTGAATGGTTATTAATTCTCTATTGCTGGGGCTAGCATAATAGTGAATGGTTATTAATTACATTTACATTTACATTTAAGTCATTTAGCAGACGCTCTTATCCAGAGCGACTTACAAATTGGTGCATTCACCTTAAGACATCCAGTGGAACAGCCACTTTACAATAGTGCATCTAAATCTTTTAGGGGGGTGAGAAGGATTACTTATCCTATCCTAGGTATTCCTTAAAGAGATGGGGTTTCAGGTGTCTCCGGAAGGTGGTGATTGACTCCGCTGTCCTGGCGTCGTGAGGGAGTTTGTTCCACCATTGGGGGCCAGAGCAACGAACAGTTTTGACTGGGCTGAGCGGGAACTGTACTTCCTCAGTGGTAGGGAGGCGAGCAGGCCAGAGGTGGATGAACGCAGTGCCCTTGTTTGGGTGTAGGGCCTGATCAGAGCCTGGAGGTACTGAGGTGCCGTTCCCCTCACAGCTCCGTAGGCAAGCACCATGGTCTTGTAGCGGATGCGAGCTTCAACTGGAAGCCAGTGGAGAGAGTGGAGGAGCGGGGTGACGTGAGAGAACTTGGGAAGGTTGAACACCAGACGGGCTGCGGCGTTCTGGATGAGTTGTAGGGGTTTAATGGCACAGGCAGGGAGCCCAGCCAACAGCGAGTTGCAGTAATCCAGACGGGAGATGACAAGTGCCTGGATTAGGACCTGCGCCGCTTCCTGTGTGAGGCAGGGTCGTACTCTGCGGATGTTGTAGAGCATGAACCTACAGGAACGGGCCACCACCTTGATGTTAGTTGAGAACGACAGGGTGTTGTCCAGGATCACGCCAAGGTTCTTAGCGCTCTGGGAGGAGGACACAATGGAGTTGTCAACCGTGATGGCGAGATCATGGAACGGGCAGTCCTTCCCGGGAGGAAGAGCAGCTCCGTCTTGCCGAGGTTCAGCTTGAGGTGGTGATCCGTCATCCACACTGATATGTCTGCCAGACATGCAGAGATGCGATTCGCCACCTGGTCATCAGAAGGGGGAAAGGAGAAGATGAATTGTGTGTCGTCTGCATAGCAATGATAGGAGAGACCATGTGAGGTTATGACAGAGCCAAGTGACTTGGTGTATAGCGAGAATAGGAGAGGGCCTAGAACAGAGCCCTGGGGGACACCAGTGGTGAGAGCGTGTGGTGAGGAGACAGATTCTCGCCACGCCACCTGGTAGGGGCGACCTGTCAGGTAGGACGCAATCCAAGTGTGGGCCGCGCCGGAGATGCCCAACTCGGAGAGGGTGGAGAGGAGGATCTGATGGTTCACAGTATCGAAGGCAGCCGATAGGTCTAGAAGGATGAGAGCAGAGGAGAGAGAGTTAGCTTTAGCAGTGCGGAGCGCCTCCGTGATACAGAGAAGAGCAGTCTCAGTTGAATGACTAGTCTTGAAACCTGACTGATTTGGATCAAGAAGGTCATTCTGAGAGAGATAGCGGGAGAGCTGGCCAAGGACGGCACGTTCAAGAGTTTTGGAGAGAAAAGAAAGAAGGGATACTGGTCTGTAGTTGTTGACATCGGAGGGATCCAGTGTAGGTTTTTTCAGAAGGGGTGCAACTCTCGCTCTCTTGAAGACGGAACGGACGTAGCCAGCGGTCAGGGATGAGTTGATGAGCGAGGTGAGGTAAGGGAGAAGGTCTCCGGAAATGGTCTGGAGAAGAGAGGAGGGGATAGGGTCAAGCGGGCAGGTTGTTGGGCGGCCGGCCGTCACAAGACGCGAGATTTCATCTGGAGAGAGAGGGGAGAAAGAGGTCAGAGCACAGGGTAGGGCAGTGTGAGCAGAACCAGCGGTGTCGTTTGACTTAGCAAACGAGGATCGGATGTCGTCGACCTTCTTTTCAAAATGGTTGACGAAGTCATCTGCAGAGAGGGAGGAGGGGGAATTCAGGAGGGAGGAGAAGGTGGCAAAGAGCTTCCTCGGGTTAGAGGCAGATGCTTGGAATTTAGAGTGGTAGAAAGTGGCTTTAGCAGCAGAGACAGAGGAGGAAAATGTAGAGAGGAGGGAGTGAAAGGATGCCAGGTCCGCAGGGAGGCGAGTTTTCCTCCATTTCCGCTCGGCTGCCCGGAGCCCTGTTCTGTGAGCTCGCAATGAGTCGTCGAGCCACGGAGCGGGAGGGGAGGACCGAGCCGGCCTGGAGGATAGGGGACATAGAGAGTCAAAGGATGCAGAAAGGGAGGAGATGAGGGTTGAGGAGGCAGAATCAGGAGATAGGTTGGAGAAGGTTTGAGCAGAGGGAAGAGATGATAGGATGGAAGAGGAGAGAGTAGCGGGGGAGAGAGAGCGAAGGTTGGGACGGCGCGATACCATCCGAGTAGGGGCAGTGTGGGAAGTGTTGAATGAGAGCGAGAGGGAAAAGGATACAAGGTAGTGGTCGGAGACTTGGAGGGGAGTTGCAATGAGGTTAGTGGAAGAACAGCATCTAGTAAAGATGAGGTCGAGCGTATTGCCTGCCTTGTGAGTAGGGGGAAGGTGAGAGGGTGAGGTCAAAAGAGGAGAGGAGTGGAAAGAAGGAGGCAGAGAGGAATGAGTCAAAGGTAGACGTGGGGAGGTTAAAGTCGCCCAGAACTGTGAGAGGTGAGCCGTCCTCAGGAAAGGAGCTTATCAAGGCATCAAGCTCATTGATGAACTCTCCGAGGGGACCTGGAGGGCGATAAATGATAAGGATGTTAAGCCTGAAAGGGCTGGTAACTGTGACAGCATGGAATTCAAAGGAGGCGATAGACAGATGGGTAAGGGAGAAAGAGAGAATGACCACTTGGGAGAGATGAGGATCCCGGTGCCACCACCCCGCTGACCAGAAGCTCTCGGGTGTGCGAGAACACGTGGGCGGACGAAGAGAGAGCAGTAGGAGTAGCCGTGTTATCTGTGGTGATCCATGTTTCCGTCAGTGCCAAGAAGTCGAGGGACTGGAGGGAGGCATAGGCTGAGATGAACTCTGCCTTGTTGGCCGCAGATCGGCAGTTCCAGAGGCTACCGGAGACCTGGAACTCCACGTGGGTCGTGCGCGCTGGGACCACCAGATTAGGTGGCCGCGGCCACGCGGTGTGGAGCGTTTGTATGGTCTGTGCAGAGAGGAGAGAACAGGGATAGACAGACACATAGTTGACAGGCTACAGAAGAGGCTACGCTAATGCAAGGAGATTGGAATGACAAGTGGACTACACGTCTCGAATGTTCAGAAAGTTAAGCTTACGTAGCAAGAATCTTATTGACTAAAATGATTAAAGTGATACAATACTGCTGAAGTAGGCTAGCTGGCAGTGGCTGCGTTGTTGACTTTGTAGGCTAGCTGGCAGTAATTCTCTATGGCTGGGGCTAGCAGACTAGTGAATGGTTATTAATTCTCTATGGCTGGGGCTTGCATACTAGTGAATGGTTATTAATTCTCTATGGCTGGGGCTAGCAGACTAGTGAATGGTTATTAATTCTCTATGGCTGGGGCTAGCAGACTAGTGAATGGTTATTAATTCTCTATGGCTGGGGCTAGCAGACTAGTGAATGGTTATTAATTCTCTATGGCTGGGGCTAGCAGACTAGTGAATGGTTATTAATTCTCTATGGCTGGGGCTAGCATACTAGTGAATGGTTATTAATTCTCTATGGCTGGGGCTAGCATACTAGTGAATGGTTATTAATTCTCTATGGCTGGGGCTAGCAGACTAGTGAATGGTTATTAATTCTCTATGGCTGGGGCTAGCAGACTAGTGAATGGTTATTAATTCTCTATGGCTGGGGCTAGCAGACTAGTGAATGGTTATTAATTCTCTATGGCTGGGGCTAGCAGACTAGTGAATGGTTATTAATTCTCTATGGCTGGGGCTAGCAGACTAGTGAATGGTTATTAATTCTCTATGGCTGGGGCTAGCAGACTAGTGAATGGTTATTAATTCTCTATGGCTGGGGCTAGCAGACTAGTGAATGGTTATTAATTCTCTATGGCTGGGGCTAGCAGACTAGTGAATGGTTATTAATTATGTATAGCTGGGGCTAGCAGACTAGTGAATGGTTATTAATTATCTATGGCTGGGGCTAGCAGACTAGTGAATGGTTATTAATTCTCTATGGCTGGGGCTAGCATACTAGTGAATGGTTATTCATTCTCTATGGCTGGGGCTAGCAGACTAGTGAATGGTTATTAATTATCTATGGCTGGGGTTAGCAGACTAGTGAATGGTTATTAATTCTCTATGGCTGGGGCTAGCATACTAGTGAATGGTTATTCATTCTCTATGGCTGGGGCTAGCATACTAGTGAATGGTTATTAATTATGTATAGCTGGGGTTAGCAGACTAGTGAATGGTTATTAATTATGTATAGCTGGGCCTAGCAGACTAGTGAATGGTTATTAATTATGTATAGCTGGGGCTAGCAGACTAGTGAATGGTTATTAATTATCTATGGCTGGGGCTAGCAGACTATTAGCACAAGCTTGGAGATATATATTGTTGTCACTTAAGCCAGAATAGATGTTCTTGGATCAAGAAGATGAATCATCACAGGGGTGGAGGGGCCCATTTATTAAGAGCCACTTTAAATTCCTCTTTTGCTTGATTTGTTCCAGAAAAAGGAAGGAGGTGGAGAGGGATAGAGTGAATGAGAGAGTGAGTGAGTGTGTGGGGAGAGTGTCTGGAAAGAGAGTGAGTTAGCTGCCAAGCCCACAGCCTGTGGTGTAGTGAGAGTGAATTAATGTGTCTATGTATAAAAAGCGGGGGTAATAAAGTTAGCAGCAGTGTGCTGGTGGTAATTGCTAATGATGCCGTGATGGTCTCTCTCTCAGGTTTTTAATGACCAAGCTCTCACTCCCTCATACGCTTAAGACAGACTACAGCCGGAAATTGTGTCTGTGTGTGTGTGTGCTCACAGTCTGTCTGTACTTCTTAGAGCGTACCCCGTCACTCTGTAAAAATGTCCCTTCTTTACAACCCGCCACTCAGGTGTTGGTTAATGTCAGCAGACTCATTAATAATGGGTGCAAAGTGTGTGTGTGCGTGCGTATGTGTGCATAGATGGATATGTGTGTGTGTCTCATGAATAATGCCGGCCTGTGTTCTCCCACTGAAGCAACCGGAGTAATGGCTCTTCAGCAGGGTTGTATTTATTAAGTATTAGTGCACTTTTACTGCAGATTTAATGTCTACAGCACACACACACATACACACACATGCGCACACACACACACACACTTAAACTGGGCTGCGACGTGAAGTGATGCAATCAACTATTTCAATTAAAGTGATTAATTTGCTGTTGAGGGCCCACATAAGAGTAGTGGGAGATGTGGTGGAGCAGACTGTGTGCGTCCGTGCTTACTTACATGCTTGCATTCATGTGTTTGTGTGTGGGGGGGAGGCTTTGTTCTTCAAGCCTATTGTAACCATGGTGATAGTGTTGGCAACTGAGGGCGACTTTGTCAGTGTTACTGAGGAGGCAGACTAGCCTCATATCACACTGAACGTGGGTTTATAACAGAAGGACTTTAGAGTGTGTGTGTGTGTGTGTGTGTGTGTGTGTGTGTGTGTGTGTGTGTGTGTGTGTGTGTGTAGTGTAGGCTTTATTTGCAGTATAAAAGCACAGCACGAGACCTGACTGATTAGGCTCTGCTCTTGCCTGGCTCAGTCATCAAGAAGTATTGCTATGAGAGTGGCCAGTGCTATTCAGCTACAGTACAGTTCTGAAATCAGAACAGAAGATACTATTAAACTCAGTTGTCAGGGGATTTGTGTGTGTGTGTGTGTGTGTGTGTTTGTTGGAGGGCAGAGGTTTACAAGAGATAGAGGTCATGCATACACTTGACACTTACATGTGACTTCTGCTGTCAGAACACAAAGATAACATTGAAAAGATGGGTCTAGACGCACAAAAGTCGCTTAGTGATCTGTTTGTGTTCAGATCTGGCTGGCCACTTCAGGTGGTGGTCAGGGATGCATTGTGTGTGGATTTCTCCTCAGCCTGGACGCAATCAGGCTACTGAAAGTGCATAGAGTAGGCGACGTCATCAGCCCTCTCCAGAAAACGTGTTTTTGGGAGCGAAACATCTTTTCATTATAACATTGGAGCAGATGTGTTCCTAGCGTGTGAGGAGTGTGTTGGCTGGCCTCATAAAAACCAGCCAGCAAGCTATTACTGAGAAAAATGTTTTGTTTGTCTTGAGAAATGCTATCCCTACAGTAGTTAACTACTGCCATCACTTGTTGTTGAGTTGTAATATTTTGTCTCTTCCAACATCTGTAGAAAGCATACTGGCATTTGAATATAAGGCGGGTAAAGGGACTGTAAATTAGCATGTTCATCTTGATGGGGCAAAAAAAAGCGGAATGCATGCCAGCAAAGCCACTACACAACACAACACTACACAATACATTAATTGCACTATAACGGTGACAAACGGTGCCCACAAACTGTTAGGGCCTACATAAAGCTGTCCCAACAGCAGTCCCAAAACCGTACCACTGCTACATCTGGCTATTAGCGGTGTAATGGGGTCCTGTGTGTAGCTGGTGTAGAGAGTCAGGCGCAGGACAGCAGAAATGAGTAATCAACATACTTTACTCAAAATACAAAAATACAAGGCAAATACAGTATACGAGCCCACAATAACGGACCGATTTACAAAGAACAATCACTCACAAACAAACATGGGGAACAGAGGGTTAAATAATAAACAGGTAATTGGGTGAGTGAAACCAGGTGTGTAAGACTAAGACAAAACAGATGGAAAATGAAAAGTGGATCGGCGGTGGCTAGAAGGCCGGTGACGTCGACCTTCGAACGCCACCCGAATAAGGAGAGGGACAGACTTCGGCGGGAGTCATGACAAGCGGAGCGTTTTCTGGCAGTGAAACAGTTTATTCAGCCTCATTTACTGCCTTTAAATAAACATAGCTGATATGGCTGACTTGCTTATTTTAAACAAATGTGGTTTCTACTGACAATTGAGATGTACAAACTATGGAATAAGGGGACGACAAGCGGATAAGAGGCAATTTGTAATTTCGATTAAGACAATGAGCAAGCAAAGACGAACGTAACGTTAGTAAATTTAACTATTTGTTTAGCACTTTTGAAATGTACAGCAACAGAATTCAGGACATGGGCCGTTCTTACAGTATTCTCCCTGCACACCAAGTTAGAACCATAGGAAAAATGAAGGGGACTTATAAACAGACAATGAAATCTCTTACAATATTAGATTATTATATTTCTCTAAAACAGGTTATATGCTACAGTAGAACAGTCAGAACAGTAGGCGAAATAAAAGGGGTAAATTTACCAAATTATTAGTGTGAGGCACATGGGCTACTAACATCTTACTACATAACATACACATAGAATTACTTTCTTATCTACAGTACACATATATCCCTGGCATATTACATCATTTACGAAGCAGCATACAATACATTTTTGGACTCGCATTGTTGTGCTTGGCTCACTTGAACAGGAAGGTGGTCCTCTGGGTTAACAGTTGTTTGAGTGCGGCACGATGTCAAATGTTTGTAATTTTAAACTTGGAAAACAGCCTCTTAATCCCAGATTTGTGACCACACAGCCACTGTCACTGATTCCTTCCAAACCACGTGTTGAATTTGCGATTTCCAAATTGTTATGTAATGTTTATTTCCAATGGCTGATGAGCCCTGATACGTTTTATCTATACTTTCTCTTCGTTATTTCTCCTCATATGACAAGGATTTGTCAGTAGATTGTTGACTTGATTCATGATGATGACTGCTAGCTAACATTTTGAAACTATGATGTTGACCTGATCAGTACATGATCAGCCTTCTTGGATGTGCACTTCTATGGTAGCAGCCGAAGGGCTCGAATTATCAATGTCTATTACACTTGGCAGTGAAGTAAAGTCCCCATGAGTGACAGAACACTGAGCCAATCACAGGGCAACGCTGTGTATTTTCTGCTGGCTTGCCCCACCACCACAGAAAGCACTGAGCAAGGCTGAGACATCTGCATTTTTGAGCTTTCTTACTCAAGAAAACAAAAAAGAGATGTTTGTATGCGGCTTTATTAACTCATGATATATACACTAACGTTCAAAAGTTTGGGGTCACCTGAAAATGTCCTTGTTTTTGAAAGAAAAGCACATTTTTTTTGTCCATTAAAATAACATAAAATTGATCAGAAAAACATTGTTAATGTTGTAAATGACTGTTGTAGATGGAAACGGCAGATTTTCTATGGAATATCTACATAGGTGGATAGAGGCCCATTATCAACAACCATCACTCCTGTGTTCCAATGGCACATTGTGTTAGCTAATACAAGTTTATAATTTTAAAAGACTAATTGATCATTAGAAAAACCTTCTGCAATTATGTTAGCACAGCTGAAAACTGTTGTTCTGATTAAAGAATCAATAAAACTGGTTTCTTTAGTCTAGAGCTTCAGCAAACAAAGACCTTTCTTCTGAAACTCGTCAGTCTATTTTTGTTCTGAGAAATGAAGGCTATTCCATGCGAGAAATTATCAAGAAAGAGGAGTGGGAGGCCCCGGTGCACAACTGAGCAAGAGAACAAGTACATTCAGAACCGGAACCCACAACAGACGCTAGCCAGCTAACTATCTAGTAGTCAGTTAGCCACTGCTAGCGGTCATCAGCTAACCTTTAGCCCAGTCCAGACAACTCCTGCCAGTCTGCACCACGCGGTTCAACCCAGAGCGTATCGGACTTCTTACTCTCCATATCCCTGGATTCCTACCGCAAGCTCTGAACCTCTTCACCTGGATTGTCGCAGCTATCTGATTGGCTTCTCCTGGCTAACGTCTCTGTTCCGAAGCAAGCACATATTAACCTGGAGCTAGCCTATGGTAGGCTCATATCCCAGCTAGCTGAAGAGGTCCATCAGCCACTCATTGGGCTACAATGACTATTTTGCCAATTGGCCTGGACCCCTTTTTTGCCAATACGGAGCCCCGCTGATCCATCACGACTGGACTACCGACGTAATCTGCCTGAGGGGATTTTTCAACTGGCTCCCCCATCTCAACATCCCCTTAATGCCCATCTGCTAGGCTGCTAGCCGTGGCCCCGAGCTGTCTAGAGCACACCAGACTGTTAGCTGAAGAAGTCCATCAGACACATTTTTTGGCTACTATATCTATTTTGCCAATTGGCAAAATACTACACGGAGCCCTGCTGTTCCATCACGACTGATCTACTGACTTAACCGCACGAAGGGGCTACAACTGACTTCTTCCGTTGCGACGTCCCTTTAACCTGTTAAGTCGACCCTCTACTTTTTCGAACATTCTGTTAAAAATCGCTCAACATTTCAGGGCCCTGCTACTCAGGCCAGGAATATAGTATATGCATATGATTAGTATGTGTGGATAGAAAACACTCAGACGTTTATAAAACTGGTTAAATCACGGCTGTGACTATAACAGAACGTGCGTTTCATCGAAAAGTGCAGGAAAATCTGATCACTGAAAATTGAAATAAATATCCTTGCGCTACTTCCAGGAATTGTTCAAAGTGAACCGAATTAAATGAGGCCGAGGTTGCAGTGCCTACAGCTTCCACACGATGTCTAGAGTCTTGTCATTTGATTCAGCTTTGATTCTTGGTCAAACCGAATCAAGGGAACCGATTCCCTCCGGTCTCCGACCGGATGTTTTGGTCGAGCTCTCTCCAGACATTTTTTCGAGACGGACACCTATAGACACCTATCGCCTCCTGATGAATTTTATCGCTTATTAATGTGTACTAATACCTAAAGTTGCATTACAAAAGTATTTCGAAGTGTTTTGTGAAAGTTTATCGTCGACTTTTTGAATTTTAAAAAATGATGTTACGTTATGAAACGCTATTTTCTTCCGTTTATCACAGTCTTCATAGATCGATATCTAGGCTATATATGGACCGATTTAATCGAAAAAAAGACCCAATAGTGATTATGGGACATCTAGGAGTGCCAACAAAGAAGATGGTCAAAGGTAATGAATGTTTTATATTTTATTTGTGCGGTTTGTGTAGCGACGACTATGCTAATTATTTTGTTTTACGTCCCCTGCGGGTCTTTTGGGGTGTTACATGCTATCAGATAATAGCTTCTCATGCTTTCGCCGAAAAGCATTTTAAAAATCTGACTTGTTGCCTGGATTCACAACGAGTGTAGCTTTAATTCAATACCCTGCATGTGTATTTTAATGAACGTTTGAGTTTTAACTAATACTATTAGCATTTAGCGTAGCGCATTTGCATTTCCAGAGCTCTAGATGGGACGCCTGCGTGCCAGGTAGGAGCAAGAGGTTAAGGCCCTTCTGCTAGCCTGCTAGCCCCGGTCCGCTAGCTGTCTGAATCGCCGTGTCTCCAGCTCTCCCAGCTACTCACTGGACTCAATGATCACTCGGCTATGCATGCCTCTTCCTAATGTCAATATGCCTTGTCCATTGCTGTTTTGGTTAGTTATTATTGCCTTACTTCACTGTAGAGCCTCTAGCCCTGCACAATATGCCTTAGCTAACCCTTTAGTTCCACCTCCCACACATGTGGTGACCTCACCTGGGATAAAGGATGTTTCTAGAGACAATATCTCTTTCATCGTTACTCAATGCATAGGTTTATCTCCACTGTATTCACATCCTACCATACCTTTGTCTGTACATTATGCCTTGAATCTATTCGACTGTGCCCAGAAACCTGATCTTTTTTCTCTCTGTTTCGAACGTACTAGACGACCAGTTCTTATAGCCTTTAGCCGTACCCTTATCCTACTCCTCCTCTGTTCCTCTGGTGATGTAAAGGTTCATCCAGGCCCTGCCGTGCCTAGCTCCACTCCCATTCCCCAGGCACTCTCATTTGTTAACTTCTGCAACGGTAAAAGCCTTTGTTTCATGCATGTTAACATTAGAAGCCTTCTCCCTAAGTTTGTTTTATTCACTGCTTTAGCACACCCGTATCTGCCAACCCGGATGTCCTAGCCGTGTCTGAATCCTGGCTTAGGAAGACCACCAAAAACCCTGAAATTTTCATCCCTAACTACAACATTTTCCGACAAGATAGAACTGCCAAAGGGGGCAAAGTTGCAATCTACGACAGAGATAGCATGCAGTGTTCTGTCTTACTATCTAGCTCTGTGCCAAAACATTTTGAGCTTCTACTTTTAAAAGTCCACCTTTCAGCAAACAAGTCTCTCACCATTGCCGCTTGAAATAGATGACATTCAGTCCCCAGCTGTGTCCTGGACAACATATGTGAATTGATTGCCCCTCATCTATCATCAGAGCTCTTGCTGTTAGGTGACCTAAACTGGGACATGATTAACACCCCAGCCATCCTACAATCTAAGCTAATGCCCTCGATCTCACACAAATTATCAATGAACCTTCCAGGTACAACCCCAAATGTGTAAACACTGGCACTCTCATAGATATCATCCTAACCAACCTGCCCTCCAAATACACCTCTGCTGTTGTCAAACAGGATCTCAGTAATCACTGCCTCATTGCCTGCGTCTGTAATGGGTCTGCGGTCAAATGACCACCCCTCAAACGCTCCCTTGAACACTTCAGCAAGCAGGCCTTTCTAATTGACCTAGCCCAGGTATCCTGGAAGGATATTGACCTCATTCCGACAGTAGAGGATGCCTGGTTATTCTTTAAAAGTGCTTTCCTCACCATCTTAAATAAGCATGCGGCTGGCCATGCTTTCCACCTGGCTACCCCTACCCTGGTCAACAGCCCCTACAGCAACATGCCCAAGCCTCCCCCATTTCTCTTTCACCCAAATCCAGAAAGCTGATGTTCTGAAAGAGCTGCAAAATCTGGACCCCTACAAATCAGCCGGGCTAGACATTCTGGACCCTCTCTTTCTAAAATGAGCTGCCGAAATTGTTGCAACCCCTATTACTAGCCTGTTCAACCTCTCTTTTTTATCGTCTGAGATTCCCAAATATTGGAAACCTGCTGCAGTCATCCCCCTCCACAAGGGAGGAGACAATCTAGACCCAAACTTCTACAGACCTATATCTGTCCTACCCTGCCTTTCTAAGGTCTTCGAAAGCTAAGTTAACAAACAGATCACCGACCATTTCAAATCCCACCATACCTCTCTGCTGTGCAATCTGATTTCCGAGCTGGTCATAGGTGCACCTCAGCCACGCTCAAGGTCCTAAACAATGTCATATTCGCCATCAATAAGAGACAATACTGTGCAGCTGTCTTCATCGACCTGGCAAAGGCTTTCGACTCTGTCAATCACCATATTCTTATCGGCAGACTCAATAGCCTTGGTTTCTCAAATGACTGCCTCGCCTGGTTCACCAACTACTTCTCTGATAGAGTTCAGTGTGTCAAATCGGAAGGCCTGTTGTCCGGACCCCTGTTGTCCGGACCAACTCTATGGGGGTGTCACAGGGTTCAATTCTTGGGCCGACTCTCTTCTCTGTACACATCACTAAAGCCGCTCTTGCTGCTGGTGATTCTCTGATCCACCTCTACGGAGACGACACCATTCTGTATACATCTGGCCCTTCTTTGGACACTGTGTTAACTAACCTACAGACAAGCTTCAATGCCATACAACTCTTATTCCGTTTCCTCCAACTGCTCTTAAAGGCAATTAAAACTAAATGCATGCTCTTCAACCAATCGCTGCCCACACCTCCCCGCCCGTCCAGCGTCACTACTCTGGACGGTTCTGACTTAGAATATGTGGACAACTACAAATACCAGTCTGGTTAGACTGTAAACACTCAAAATTAAATCTAGAATCTGCTTCCTATTTCGCAACAAAGCATCCACCCACTCATGTTGCCAAACACACCCTTGTAAAACTGTCTATCGTACCGATCCTTGACTTTGGCGATGTAATTTACAAAATTGCCTCCAACACTCAGCAAACTGGATGCAGTCTATCACAGTGCCATTCGTTTTGTCATCAAACACCCATATACTACCCACCACTGCGACCTGTATGCTCTCATTGGCTGGCCCTCGTCGCCAACCCCTCTGGCTCCAGGTCATCTATAAGTCTTTGCTTGGGAAAGCCCCACCTTATCTCAGCTCACTGGTCACCATAGCAGCACCCACCCCTAGCACGCGCTCCAGCGGGTATATCTCACTGGTCACCCCCAAAGCCAATTCCTCCTTTGGCGGCCTTCCCTTCCAGCTGCAAAAATCCCTGAAGCTGGAGCCTCATATCTCCCTCACTAACTTTAAACACCAGCTGTCAGATTAGCTCACAGATCACTGCTCCTGTACATAGCCCATATGTAAATAGCCCATCCAGCTACCTCATCCCCCATACTGTTATTATTGTTCTTTTTTTGCTCCTTTGCACCATAGTATCTCTACTTGCACACTCATCTTCTGCACATATATCACTCCAGTGTTTAATTGCTATATGGTAATTATTTCACCACTATGGCCTATTTATTGCTTTACCTCCCTTATCCTACCTCATTTGCACTCACTGTATATAGACTTTTTCTATTGTATTATTGATTGCATGCTTGTTTATTACATGTGTAACTTTGTGTTGTTGTTTGTGTCGCACTGCTTTGCTTTATTTTGGCCAGGTCACCGTTGTAAACTAGCCTAGCTGGTTAAAAAAAGGTGAAATAAAATAATTGAAAGAAATAGTGTCTAGTTTGAGAAACAGACGCCTCACAAGTCCTCAACTGGCAGCTTCATTAAATAGTACCCGCAAAACACCAGTCTCAACATCAACAGTAAAGAGGCGACTCTGGGATGCTGGCCTTCTAGGCAGAGTTCCAGTGTCTGTGTTCTTTTGCCCGTCTTAATCTTTTCTTTTAATTGGCCGTTGAGACTGACATTGAGACTGGTGTTTTGCAGGTACTATTTAATGAAGCTGTCAGTTGAGGACTATTTCTCAAACTAGACACTCTAATGTACTTGTCCTCTTGACGTTGACTGGCCATTTTGAGCCTGTAATCAAACCCACAAATGCTGATGCTCCAGATACTTAACTAGTCTAAAGAAGGACAGTTTTATTGCTTCTTTAACAGTTTTCAGCTGTGCTAACATAATTGCAAAAGGATTTTCTAATGATCAATTTGCCTTTTAAAATTATAAACTTGGATTAGCTAACACAACGTGCCATTGGAACACAGGAGTCATGGTTACTGATAATGGGCCTCTCTACGCCTATTTAGATATTCCATAAAAAATCTGCCGTTTCCAACTACAATAGTCATTTACAACATCAACAATGTCTACACTGATCAATTTTATGTTTAATGGACAAAAAATGTGCTTTTCTTTCACAAACAAGGACATTTCTATGTGACCCCAAACTTTTGAATGGTAGTGTATATGTTATTTTTACATTATTTGCAAACTGATATGTGACACGTATTAATTTCAAAATAACATGGAAAACAGGCAAGCCCTGACAGGTCGCTACTGCAAGACACACTGTGGACACGGTAGACACATTTAACATGTAGGTGTAGACGCATGATGCGTTCCATGATCAGAACTCTAAGATCAGAATACAAACTCTGCATGAACTGTCAAGTTTAGCCACGGCCATAGAGGCTTCCCCTCCAGACACAACAAAGGTCACCCTGCTCCTCTCCTTTTCTTCCCTCTGTTCTTCCAATTCATTACAATTGTTTCAGTTTTTCATAACTTCTCTGTTGTAACCTTTTGACCCCACACCAAACTATAGAGAGCAGAAAGAAATAATTACCAAAAACATGACAACCAGTAGATAGTGGTAATGCTGATATGTATTCCTAAGGAAAACTCCCGAAGAGTTGAAGACAGAAAGATTTTAATTTAAAGTGTGCCATATTGCTGAATGGTGCTGAATGGATCATGGTGAAAGTGACCGTAACTAGCAAAGGATCATGGTCGATATAGTCATTTTCATCCTACCTGAGAGAGTTCTTATTATGCCCATGATTGGTCCGTGTCAACACGTGGTCCTGTGTTGTGACAAGTGTAGTAGTCCGAATGGATCACCATCTAATTGAATATCGGAAAAAAAATGGTCTGTTCTACCGATTTGTAATTTACATAGGCAGACCAGGGCTTTTGGCACCACTACTGTAGGTTGCTATGCAGTAGCTGGCGAGCAGAGCTCGTGACTTCACGCTCCAGACCAGAAACTGAGGCCTTCATCATCACCCATTGTCTGATTTTACAGGTAAAAAGTAATGTTTTATCACAGTGTCAAATCTTCATTGATACATGTTATTTATCTGAAAGCACTATATAAACATCAAAAGTACATGTTTGTTTTTTGTAGTATTTACACTAGTAATTTAATTGGAAGACAAAATGTATTTGTTGGTGCTACACTACATCTGTGTCTGTGCGCGCGTGTGTGTGTACCTCCTCTCTGTCTGTGCTCAACCCGGTAATATCACATCTCACCTTGTTGCTATGAGTGTGTGGAAAGGAGATATCTAGTCAGTTGTACAACAGAAGACACATTCAACCCCTTTGAATCAGAGAGGTGCAGGGTGCTACCTTATTCGATGTCCAGGGAGCAGTTGTTGGGGGTTAACTGGATTGCAGAATGGCAGATTTTCCCACGTTCACAGCATGGGGATTCGAACCAGCAACCTTTCGGTTACTGGCCCAACTCTGAACGGTTAGGCTACCTGTCGCCCCAAGTAGGGGAAAGGGGGTACAGAGTGATAGGAGGGAAAGAGAGGATGAGAGCAAAAGAAAGGGGGAAAGAAGAGAAAGGGAGAAAGGAAAGAGAGAGAGAGAGGGAGGGGAAAGAGGGAGCGAGAGAGAGAGAGAGAGAGAGAGAGAGAGAGAGAGAGAGAGAGAGAGAGAGAGAGAGAGAGGGGGTGAAGAGAGAGAGGGGGAGGGGAAAGAGAGATAGGCGAGGGGATGAGATAGAGAGAGGGGAAAGAGAGAGAGAGGGGAGAGGAAAGAGAGGGGAGGGAAAAGAGAGAGAGAGGGAGGGAGGGGAAAGAGAGAGGGAGGGGAGGGGAGGGGAGAGAGAGAGAAAGAGGAAAGAGAGAAGGCGAGGGGATGAGATAGAGAGAGGGGAAAGAGAGAGAGAGGGGAGGGAAAAGAGAGAGAGATTGAGGGGAGGGGAAAGAGAGAGAGAGGGAGGGGAGGGGAGGGGAGGGGAGAGAGGGAGGGGAGGGGAGAGAGAGAGAGAGAGGAAAGATAGAAGGCAAGGGGGAGAGACAGGGGGGAGGGGAAAGAGAGAGAGGCAGGGGAAAGA
>NC_068440.1:24867408-24914908 GCF_023373465.1 Oncorhynchus keta | reverse complement strand
TCTCTGGTTATTTTACATTAAAAACATATTTTTTATCCCCCATCTAATCTGTCTTTCACTCCTCTTCCTGTTAGTATTATTTTATTCCGTTCTCTCTTCAACTCTCCAAACCTCTCTACATAGGACTAGATCCTGAGTCTCTTCCTGTTAGTAGTATTTTATCCCGTTCTCTCTTCACCTCTCCAAACCTCTCTACATAGGACTAGATCCTGAGCCTCTTCCTGTTAGTAGTATTTTATTCCGTTCTCTCTTCAACTCTCCAAACCTCTCTACATAGGACTAGATCCTGAGCCTCTTCCTGTTAGTAGTATTTTATTCCGTTCGCTCTTCACCTCTCCAAACCTCTCTACATAGGACTAGATCCTGAGCCTCTTCCTGTTAGTAGTATTTTATTCCGTTCGCTCTTCACCTCTCCAAACCTCTCTACATAAGACTAGATCCTGAGCCTCTTCCTGTTAGTAGTATTTTATTCCGTTCGCTCTTCACCTCTCCAAACCTCTCTACATAAGACTAGATCCTGAGCCATCTTTGAGATGAAGCTTTAGAACTTGCCTTGTCGTTTGATTGATGTCATCAGTGGTGTGTTTATATTAAAAACAGATCTCTTTATTCCTTCCTGTTATCTCCATAGCAATCATCTCCATAGCAGTCATTCCTGTTGCTATGAGACAAGAAGCAATGACTTATATCAAAAAGGAAAATGGCTTGCTAAGCCACTACGTCCTTCAAGTCCTCTGTAAGATGTAATACTGACTGCATGATTGGATCGCACTGGTGATTACCACACAATATATTGGACCTGTTATGAGAAGGAATAAAGTGCTCTCAGCCAAAGGATGAGAGACATTTAGAACAAGGTAGTCCTCTCTACCCCCCCCCCCCAACAACTCTCCCACCCACACACAGACTCATTCAAATTATCCGCAAACTCATAAATACTTGCTTAATTTAGTAAAAATGCAGGCATGGAATCCTTTTCACATCTGTTGCCGTCGTAAACACAACAGAATCAGAGTGAATTTATGGGTGATGGCCTGTTAAAGCGTCTGGGCCTCCCCCAAAAAACCTAGCCTAGTTGCCGTCTAATGGCTGAGTACAAGCCTGGAAAAAATGTACAACATTTTTTTTAAATACAACATTTAAATGAAGGACTATAAACATTTGGAGATAATTACACTGAAAACAGAGCTCCCAGACCTCAGTGGTTCCACCTGTTGCGCAGTATTCCTGTAGCGCTGCCAAGTGCCTAATAAAACAGCAGATTGAACCTCTAAGAGGCTAGACGACATAATGACCACCTCATTATTCACCCAGAGAAAAATGTCCTGAAATTACACGGAAATAAAGGACTAATAAGGAACTATTTTCTCTCAGTGTTTCTCTCTGAGCTCACTTATTCTCGTTGGGGGTGTAATCAGATTGTGTCATTCTGCCTAGCATGGTCATGACTAATCAATGGAGGTAGACTATCGTATCCAAAGTCTTTTTTTTCCTGGGGTATCTCAAGGGTTAATGACACAGGGCTTAATTCAATGGTTATGGAGTACTATTGCCCCTCTCTCACAGGGGTAAATGCTTCCTGTTTTAAGTTTAAATGCATATGTGAGGGACGTAGGTTTGTAAACAAATACACAAGGCTGTGCTTAGACAATGGTAAGACTGAACCAGCTTCTCTGTCTCTCTTACTTGACACTTATACCACAGACATGAGAATGAGACACTTTTTTGGACTGAGAAGGATCACTAAGTGATCCTAGGGCAGTGGGAACTGGCTGTGTCCAGAACACATATATCTAATTGCTGTTGCTTTACAAACAGCGCAGTGTCTATGCTTGCTTATCAAATGGCACCCTATTCCCTATATAGTGTGCTACTTTTGTGGTCTGTCTGTCTGTCCGTCAGTCAGTCTGTGTATTCTTTGTCAAAGGGAACCTTCAGACGCCTGGGTGATAGAGTTACATTTAGAATCTCTGTGCATTATAGGCTCTCTTTGGTCTGGGTGATGTAGCACATCAAAAATTACACTTCTACTGTGGAACATCCTGCAGGCAGATGAAGTGTCTACTAGCTAAACTGTGACAGCATGCTGTTCTAAAAGCAGGGATCGTCCCTGATTGTCCTCCACTGAATCCTCTCCCATGTTATTACTCCAAGCAAAGCTACATGAACAAACCACCACCAATATTAAAGAAGAGAAGGATGGATGGGGTGAAGGGGTTGCCATGAATTTAACAGGCAGCTTGTGACGAGTAAAATGCTGTATTTCGTATTACATTACACCTACTGTAACATAAATACAGTGTCATAGTAAGTACCGTAAAATGTACGGTATTATAATGTACAAAAGTAAATGATATGACATTTATTGAGGGTAGTGGTTGTATTTCACAGTATTTTACTGCAGTTACAAGTGATTGGTGCAAGCAGGTTGATCAAGTGTTTACACATTACAGCATATTCATAAATATTTGGTGTTTTATATCAGTGGCTCACAAACTGTGGGGGGCGATGGGTCGGCATGAACTCAGTCCGGCTTGAAACTAACTTGAAATTTGTAATAGTAGAATGTGGTGAAGGTAGAAGGTGCCATTTCAAAATGTGTTAGTCATTGCATACCTTAGAGAGCTGTTTATAACTTAGCAGTCCAGATTAATTAGCCCATGTCATCTAACGTTTATTTACTTAGGTTTTTTAGCCCATAGATACTGTTGTCATTTTTTGTCACCCAAATATCACATGAATACACATTAGACATGGCAAAATGTATAGAATTGCATGAACATTTGCATTAAAACTGCAAATGTTCTTTGCTCCATGACAACATGTGTAGAATTGCAGGAAATAAACTATAAACCTGCAAAATTCTCTACACCAACAAGAGGTGTGTGAACAGTTTGTGTCATGAACAGTGCTTGTGACCATAGAAATTCTAGTGGCCTCACAAAAAGGCTTCCAGTCTGGAAACGACTACAGGGCAAAACAGACCAAAAGATCATGACCAAATTCTCAACCCTTTAAGGTATAAACTCTAATCTGTCCCCAATACATTTTAAATTGATGGGGCACTATAACCACATCGGACATAAATTGGTCGAGCATTCTCACTCAGAGGTACCACAAACAGAGCCTCTTTACAAGGCACGCCTCAAAATATGTTAATGAGACAGAATCATCAATGCCATGCACCCAATAGAGGTCAAAACATTTGTGGCGATACAAAATACGTTACGTCACTGTATTCTGTGGGGTGGAATTACAGTACCATTTGAAACACAGCAATTTTCCCACAATGTACCATCATTTACAAAATGTTGCAGTTAAACATTTCAGAGTTTTTTTCCTCTGTTAATAATACTTGGGAGTATGTCCAGACGGGACACTCTCTTTCTCTCAGCACATATCAAGCTGCAGGCTAAAGTTAAATCTACACTTGGTTTCCTCTATCGTAATAACTCCTCTTTGACCCCAGCTGCCAAACTGACCCTGATTCAGATGACCATCCTACCCATGCTAGGTTATGGAAACTTCATTTATAGATAGGCAGGTAGGGGTGCTCTCGAGTGGCTCGATGTTCTTTACCATTCGGCAATCAGATTTGCCACCAATGCTCCTTACAGGACACATCACTGCCCTCTATACTCTGTAAACCGGTCATCTATGTATACCTGTCACAAGACCCACTGGTTGATGCTTATTTATAAAACCCTCTTAGGCCTCACTCCCCACAATCTGAGATATTTACTGCAGCCCTCATCCTCCACATACAACACCCATTCTGCCAAACACATTCTGTTAATGGTCCCCAGTTCGCTGCAGCTAGTGACTGGAACGAGCTGCAACAAACACTCAAACTGAACCATTTTATCTCCATCTCTTCATTCAAAGACTCAATCATGGACACTCTTAGTGTGTTGTGACTGCTTTGCGTGATGTATTGTTGTCTCTACCTTCTTACCCTTTGTACTGTTGTCTGTGCCCAATAATGTTTGTACCCTGTGCTGCTGCCATGTCGTGTTGCTACCATGTTGTTGTCATGTTGTGTTGCGGCCTGGCTATGTTGTTGTCTTAGGTCTCTCTTTACGTAGTGTTGTGTGGTCTCTCTTAAAGAAAATAAAAATCAAATAACAGGAAGGCATTCATAGAAAGAAGGTATAGAGGAAGAATATGGCTGTAGTTTCGGAAGTGAAGAAGAGAGAATAAAGTGAATGATCAGATCAGACCTATGCCATTCCTGCCCACCCCATGCACCCCACCCCCGCAAAGAGGGCCTCAACATGGAAGCGGCATGAGCGGGCAAACAGGCCCAACTCTCACTCTTACACTAGCCCAAACCAATGGCATGTACCAGATGCTCAGCAGGCTCTGCTCACACTTACTGGCCTGAGGCCAAACCACACGACCAAAAACATTGGACACTTTATGGAACACAAAGCCATCACCATCTCATCCTGGAATATCCAGGGCCTGAGGTCATCTGCCTTTGGCCTAAAGAGCAAGAACCTGGACTTCACCAAAGAAATCGGTAATACAGACATTGTCATCCTGCAAGAAACCTGGTATGGAGGAGACGGACCCACTGGTTGCCTTCTAGGTTACAGAGAGCTGGTAGTCCCATCCACCAAACTACCCGGTGTGGAACAGGGAAGGGACTCAGGGGGTATGCCAATTTGGCATAGAGCAGACCTAACTCACTCCATTAAATTAATCAAAACAGGAACATTTTACATTTGGCTAGAAATTCAAAAGGAATCTCTCTTAACAGAGAAACATGTCCTCCTGTGTGCTACCTATATCTCCCCAACATAATCCCCATACTTTAATGAAGACAGCTTCTCCATCCTGGAGGGGGAAATCAATCATTTCCAGGCCCAGGGACATGTACTAGTCTGTGGCGACCTAAATGCCAGAACCGGACAAGAACCTGACACCCTCAGCACACAGGGGGACAAACACCTGCCTGCAGGTGACAGCATTCCCTCCTCCATATGCCCCCCTAGGCACAACTAGGACAACATAACCAACTAAAATGGGTCACAACTGCTGCACCTCTGTCGCATGGGTATGTACAGGTATGGGTATGTACATAGTCAATGGTAGGCTTCGAGTGGACTCCTATGGTAGGTACACCTATATAGCTTATCTCTTGGCAGTAACACTGTAGACTACTTTATCACTGACCTCAACCCAGAGACTCTCAGAGCGTTCACAGTCAGTCCACTGACACCCCTATCAGACCACAGCACAGTCTACTTGAACAGAGCAATACTCAATCATGAGGCATCAAAGCCAAAGGAACTGAGTAACATTAAGAAATGCTATAGATGGAAGAAATGCAGTTTGGAAACCTACCAAAAAACATTTAGGCAACAACAAATTCAATCCCTTTTAGGCAATTTCCTGGGTAAAACATTCCACTGTAATAGTGAAGGTGTAAACTTGGCAGAAGAAAATCTTAACAGTATATTTGACCTCTCAGCTTCCCTATCAAATCTAAAAATCTCAAATAGAAAACCGAAGAAAATGAACAACAATAACAAATGGTTTGATGAAGAATGCAAAAATCTAAGACATTTTGCACGCCCGATTTTTCAGTTTTTGATTTGTTAAAAAAGTTAGAAATATCAAATAAATGTCGTTCCACTTCATGATTGTGTCCCACTTGTTGTTGATTCTTCACAAAAATACACAGTTTTATGTCTTTATGTTTGAAGCCTGAAATGTGGCAAAGGGTCGCAAAGTTCAAGGGGGCCGAATACTTTTGCAAGGCACTGTATATATATATATATATATATATATATATATATATATATATATATATGTGTGTGTTGAAACAATGTACAAATGGTTAAACTACAAGAGGGAAAATAAATAAGCATGGGCAGTGTGCACATAGCCTGTCTTCTCTTGAGAGCCATATATATATATATTATGACATTTGTAATGTCTTTATTGTTTTGAAACTTCTGTATATGTAATGTTTACTGTTGTTTATTTCACATTTGTATATTATCTACCTCACTTGCTTTGGCAATGTTAATACATGTTTCCCATGCCAATAAAGCCCCTAGAATTGAATTGAGACAGAGAGACAGAGAGACAAAGAGACAAAGAGACAAAGAGACAAAGAGACAAAGAGACAAAGAGACAGAGACAGACAGACAGACAGACAGACAGACAGACAGACAGACAGACAGACAGACAGACAGACAGGAGGGAGGGAGATCTACCGACAGATAGACAGACAGACAGACAGACAGACAGACAGACAGACAGACAGACAGACAGACAGACAGACAGACAGACAGACAGACAGACAGGAGAGAGGGAGATCTACTGACAAATAGAGAGAGAGAGAGAGAGAGAGAGAGAGAGAGAGAGAGCGAGAGAGAGAGATGGAGAAAATAGGGTAAAAGAGAGAGCACACCAGTTGTATAGCTGACAGTATGCAGGCCTCAGAGAGAAACCTCAGCTCTTCATCCATTGTGGTCTGAGAACATGAAAGCCACATATCGTTTGATCTCAGACTTGAATGCCTCACAACTTCATAAAAATACACCACTTGGAAAATATATTCCCCCCTCCCTCCCTCCCTCCCTCCCTCCCTCTCTCCCTCTCCATCTGATCTCTCTTTCCCTCCCCGTTCCTCCAATTCTTTGATATTAAAGTGCTGTGTGGATTCCAGTCTGGGCTAAAGGGAAATGCTTTGTATTATCCATAGCCAGGTGCTTGGCCTATTGGTCAGACCTATAATGCTTCTTACTCCAGAAACTAGCTACTCTCCCTCAATCAAGCAATCAGATGTATTTACAAAGCCCTTCTTACATCAGCTGTCACAAAGTTCAGTACAGAAACCCAGCCTAAAACCCCAAACAGCAAGCAATGCAGCTGTAGAAGCACGGAGGCTAGGAAAAACTCCTTCCCTCGCCTAGCGTCCTCTTTCCCTCCCCTAGCGAAAAAGAAGATTCTACCTAGTTTTCAGGTAGGCTATAGTATAACTTTCTCTGTCTTGCTTTCACCTAAACGTACACCTCCTGATTCCTGCTTACAAGCAAAAATTAAAGCAGGAAGCACCAGTGACTCGGTCTATAAAAAAAGTGGTCAGATGAAGCAGATACTAAACTACAGGACTGTTTTGCTAGCACAGACTGGAGTATGTTCCGGGATTAATAAGTGCATTGAGGACTTTGTCCCCACAGTGACTGTACGTACATACCCCAACCAGAAGCCATGGATTACAGGCAACATTCGCATTGAGCTAAAGGGTAGAGCTGCTGCTTTCAAGGTGCAGGACTCTAACCCGGGAGCTTACAAGAAATCCTGCTTTGCCCTGCGACGAACGATCAAACAGGCAAAGCGCCAATACGCTTGAAGATTGAATCATTCTACACAGGCTCCGACGCTCGTCTTATGTGGTAGGGCTTGCAAACTATTACAGACTACAAAGGGAAGCACAGCCACGAGCTGTCCAGTGACACGAGCCTACCAGACGAGCTAAATCACTTCTTTGCTTGCTTTGAGGCAAGCAACGCTGAGGCATGCATGAGAGCATCAGCTGTTCCGGACGACTGTGTGATCACACTCTCCATAGCCGACGTGAGTAAGACCTTTAAACAGGTCAACATACACAAGGCTGCGGGGCGAGACGGATTACCAGGACGTGTGCTCCGGGCATGTGCTGACCAACTGGCAGGTGTCTTCACTGACATTTTCAACATGCGCCTGATTGAGTCTGTAATAACATGTTTCAAGCAGACCACCATAGTGCCTGTGCCCAAGAACACAAATGACTACAGACCCGTAGCACTCACGTCCGTAGCCATGAAGTTCTTTGAAATGTTGGTAATGGCTCACATCAACAACATTATCCCAGAAACCCTAGACCCACTCCAATTTGCATACCGCCAAAACAGATCCACAGATGATGCAATCTCTGTTGCACGCCACACTACCCTTTCCCACCTGGACAAAAGGAACACTTATGTGAGAATTATATTCGTTGACTACAGCTTAGCGTTCAACACCATAGGGCCCTCAAAGCTCATCACCAAGCTAAGGATCCTGGGACTAAACACCTTCCTCTGCAACTGGATCCTGGACTTCCTGACGGGCCGCCCCCAGGTGGTGAGGGTAGGTAGCAACACATCTGCCACGCTGATCCTCAACACTGGAGCTCCACAGGGGTGCGTGCTCAGTCCCCTCCTGTACTCCCTGTTCACCCACGACTGCATGGCCAGGCACGACTCCAACACCATCATTCAGTTTGCAGATGACACAACAGTGGTAGCCCTGATCACCGACAACGACGAGACAGCCTATAGGGAGGAGGTCAGAGACCTGGCCTTGTGGTGCCAGAATGACATGATATGAATGATATCCCTCAACGTAACCAAGACTAAGGAGATGATTGTGGACCACAGGAAAAGGAGGACCGAGCACTCCCCCATTCTCATCGATGGGGCTATAGTGGAGCAGGTTGAGAGCTTGGTGTCCATATCAACAACAAACTAGAATGTTCCAAACACACCAAGACAGTCGTGAAGAAGGCACGACAAAGCCTATTCCCCCTCTCAGGAAACTAAAAATATTTTGCATGGGTCCTGAGATCCTCAAAAGATTCTACAGCTGCAACATCGAGAGCATCACTGTTTGCATCACTGCCTGGTACGGCAACTGTTCGGCCTCTGACCGCAAAGCACTACAGGGGTAATGCGTACGGCCCAATACATCACTGGGGCTAAACTGCCTGGCATCCAGGACCTTTACACCAGGCGGTGTCAGAGGAAGGCCCTAAAAATTGTCAAAGACCCCAGCCACCCCAGTCATAGACTATTCTCTCTACTACCGCATGGCAAGTGGTACCGGAGTGCCAAGTCTAGGACAAAAGGGATTCTCATCAGTTTTTACCCCCAAGCCATAAGACTCCTGAACAGGTAATCAAATGGCTACCTGGACTATTTGCATTGTGTTCTTCCCCCCCAACCCCTCTTTTTACACTGCTGCTAATCTCTGTTTATCATATATGCATAGTCACATTAACTATACATTCATGTACATACTACCTCAATTGGGTTCTTACAGGCCTCTCTCATCTTTTTAAGTGGGAGAGCTTGCACAATTGGTGGCTGACTAAATACTTTTTTTGCCCCACTGTATATGTTGCAGAGGGTGGGGCTTAAGCTGCATCCCTGTCTCACCCCACGGCCCTGTGGAAAGAAATGCATGAGAAGGCTTTGCCTTTGTTGTGATTTGTTTCTTTGGCAATTAGGTTGTGGAGGGTGATTACATGGTCTATCGTACAGTAATGTGGTAAAAAGCTAATTTGGCATTTGCTCAGTACATTGTTTTCACTGAGGAAATGTACGGGTCTGCGGTTATTGATAATGCAGAGGATTTTCCCATAGTTGCTGTTGACGCAAATCCCACGGTAGTTATTGTGGTCAAATTTGTCTCCACTTTTGTGGATCGGGGTGATCAGTCCTTGGTTCCAAATATTGTGGAATATGCCAGCGCTAAGGATGATGTTAAGAGTTTAAGTATAGCCAATAGGAATTTGTGGTCTGAATATTTTATAATTTAAGATACCATCAACACCACAGGCCTTTTTGGGATGGAGGGTTTGTATTTTGTCCTTTAGTTCATCCAATGTAAATGGATAATCCAGTGGGTTCTGATAGTCTTTAAAAGTTGATTCTAAGATTTGTATTTGATCATGTATATGTTTTTGCTGTTTGTTCTTTGTTATAGGCCAAAAAGATTGGATAAGTGTTTGTCCATACATCCCAGTTTTGGATAGATAACTATTTGTGTTGTTTAAGTGTTTTCCAATTTTCCCAGAAGTGGTTAAAGTCTATGGATTCTTCAATTACATTAAGCTGAATTCTGACAAGCTGTTCCTTCTTTTTCTGTTATGTATTTCTTTATTGTTTTGTTGATTCATCATGGTGAAGGCGTAGGCTCCGGTTTTATGGATCTCTATGTTTTTGGTTGGTTAGGTTTCTCAATTTCTTTCTTAGGTTCTTGTATTCTTTATCAACCCAGTTGTCATTGTTGTTCATTTTCTTGGGTTTCCTCCCTTGACATTTTTTGATTTGTTAGGGAAGCCGAGAGATCAAATATATTGTTTAGGTTTTCTACTGCCAAGTTTACACCTTCACAAATGTTTTGTGAAGTGGGAAGGAATACTGTCACCTCCAGGTAGGTGTTTGTTCCCCTGTCAGGTTCTTGTCCAGTTCTGGCATTTAGGTTACCACAGATTAGTCCCTGGGCCTGGAAATAGCACACAGGAGGAATTTTTTCTCTGTTGAGATAATTTCCTTTTGAATTTCTAGCCAAATGTAAAATGTTCCTGTTTTGATTAATTTAATAGAGTTATGTCTGCTTTATACCAAATTAGCATACCTGTTGAGTTCTCTCTCTCTCTCTCTCTCTCTCTCTCTCTCTCTCTCTCTCTCTCTCTCTCTCTCTCTCTCTCTCTCTCTCTCTCTCTCTCTCTCTCTCTCTCTCTCTCTCTCTCTCTCTCTCTCTCTCTCTCTCTCTCTCTCTCTCTCTCTCTCTCACACACACACACACACACCTGCTCGTTCTTAATTTATCACTGCACATCTCTTGGCCAGCTACCACCTGTCAATCAAAACACATAAGATCATAACACCTTCTCACCTGCCACTGGGTGCTCAGTGAACTAGGAAATGTGACCAATTAAAGATCACTTCCAGAGGTCACAAGGTCTAACCCCAACTCACTTTCCAGGGATTTGTTTTGCTCTCCCATTTGGTACAGTCTCCCAATGCTCTCAGCGCTTCTTTATAGAGCCAGGTGTTTCGCAAACTCAGGGATCAAATAATGTATTTTTCTTTTTTCTTTTTTTTAAGTGTTAGACTATAAATACATGTTAGAGTTTTTCCTGGTCATTTTGAGGAATAACTCGGGACCCTATTATTATTTATCCATGCTATCCCAGTGTCTTTGTTTTTCTCCTGTGTCCCTACTGCCATGGCAGACACCTCGGTGCAGCATTAGCGGTTGGAACGGAGTGTTTTATGCTCCGTAACGTGGTCTGTGCTCTCATTCCCACAAAGCTGTCAGTGGCTTTTCCCTAACCGTAGGCAGGAATTTTAACAGCAGGCTCATAAATGGACCGCTGTTCCTTGTCTCCCGACACCGAATTCAACTTGCTCTTCATTAACTCTCACATTCTGTCTCTGTAAATTACGATCTCTGTCTCTCTTTGCATCTTTCAGTCTGTCATTGAAGGAAGGAGATTGTCCTGGGTCAACCTCCTTTTTAAGTGCAAACAGAGAAGAGAAAGTTAACAAAATAAGGGAACGTCAAAGACTTCCCCCTTAGCTGACAAGCTGAAAAGTTGATTACTCAGCTCACCCCAAAACGCACCACAACCCCATCTAAAGCATCCTGATGTTGTCCCTCACTAGAGAAGAGTTGGATTGGAGAACATGCACAGATTACTTCATTCTGATCGACCAATCACCATTAATGTGATAGCCATCGTGATCATTTTCTTCAAAGGGAAGAGGGGGTGTAGAGAGAGAGGGAGGGAGGGGGTTAGATAGGGGTGGAAAAGGAATAGGGGTGTAGGGAGGGAGGGAGGGAATGGTGGAAAGAGAGAGGGAGTGTAGGGATGGAAGGGGGAGGGGGGAAGGGTGGACACAGGGTGCTGTGTGTCAGTGGAGAGAGAACCCATATCCATGCCTCTAATGCTGGCCTGAATAATTTACATACCACAGGCTGTATCGCAGATGGCACCCAGTCTGATCTGGTCAAGGATCCAACTGGCTATACGACCTAAAGTAAATATTATTTTTCATTTTAATAGGAAAGTCAGTTAAGAAAAAAATCTTATTTACAATGACAGCCTACTGTGGAACAGTGGGTTAACTGCCTTGTTCAGGAGCAGAACAACAGATTTTTACCTTGTCAGATCGGGGATTTGATCCAGCAACCTTTCGGTTACTGGCCCAACACTCTAACCACTAGGCTACCTAACCTCAATGTTCTCTTAAAATGTGCTGATGCGTGTGTGTGTGTGTGTGTGTGTGTGTGTGTGTGTGTGTGTGTGTGTGTGTGTGTGTGTGTGTGTGTGTGTGTGTGTGTGTGTGTGTGTGTGTGTGTGTGTGTGTGTGTGTGTGTGTGTGTGTGTGTGTGTGTGTGTGTGTGTGTGTGTGTGTGTGTGTGTGTGTGTGTGTGTGTCCGCGCAGAGGTAGAGGGAGCCGTGTCCTCAATAATACTTGTATGACGTTTATCAGTCATCTATGGGGAAACCAGACACAGATACCAACCACTAGGGAAGAACATGGTAATAGAGATTAAGTTTGAATTCAACTGAGGAGAAACCACTCAATAGACTAAAACAAACACAACCTACCAGACCTAAACAACATTGTAGCTTATTGAGACTCTTAAATCACATTGGTTTCTCAAATGATTGCCTCGCCTGGTTCACCAACTACTTCTCTGATAGAGTTCAGTGTGTCAAATCGGAGGGTCTGCTGTCCGGACCTCTGGCAGTCTCTATGGGGTTGCCACAGGGTTCAATTCTTGGACCGACTCTCTTCTCTGTATACATCAATGAGGTCGCTCTTGCTGCTGGTGAGTCTCTGATCCACCTCTACGCAGACGACACCATTCTGTATACTTCTGGCCCTTCTTTGGACACTGTGTTAACAACCCTCCAGGCAAGCCTCAATGCCATACAACTCTCCTTCCATGGCCTCCAATTGCTCTTAAATACAAGTAAAACTAAATGCATGCTCTTCAACCGATCGCTACCTGCACCTGCCCGCCTGTCCAACATCACTACTCTGGACGGCTCTCGTGGACAACTACAAATACTTAGGTGTCTGGTTAGACTGTAAACTCTCCTTCCAGACCCATATCAAACATCTCCAATCCAAAGTTAAATCTAGAATTGGCTTCCTATTTCGCAACAAAGCATCCTTGACTCATCCTGCCAAACATACCCTTGTAAAAATGACCATCCTACCAATCCTCGACTTTGGCCATGTCATTTACAAAATAGCCTCCAATGCCCTACTCAACAAATTGGATGCAGTCTATCACAGTGCAATCCATTTTGTCACCAAAGCCCCATATACTACCCACCATTGCGACCTGTACGCTCTCGTTGGCTGGCCCTCGCTTCATACTCGTCGCCAAACCCACTGGCTCCATGTCATCTACAAGACCCTGCTAGGTAAAGTCCCCCCTTATCTCAGCTCGCTGGTCACCATAGCATCTCCCACCTGTAGCACACGCTCCAGCAGGTATATCTCTCTGGTCACCCCCAAAACCAATTATTTCTTTGGCCGCCTCTCCTAACAGTTCTCTGCTGCCAATGACTGGAACAAACTACAAAAATCTCTGAAACTGGAAACACTTATCTACCTCACTCGCTTTAAGCACCAACTGTCAGAGCAGCTCACAGATTACTGCACCTGTACATAGCCCACCTATAATTTAGCCCAAACAACTACCTCTTTCCCTACTGTATTTAATTAATTAATTTATTCGCAATTGTAAATGAGAACTTGTTCTCAACTTGCCTACCTGGTTAAATAAAGGTTAAATAAAAAAAATAAAAAAATATAAAACATTGTATTTTCAGAGTTCACAACTTTCTCAGAGTATGGGGTAGGAGACTGGTGATATAGGGGGAGGTGTTTGTTATTGAGTAGTGAGCAGTGAGTGTGTTGGCGGGTGTGTATGGAGGTAGTGAAGTTACTGAAACAGCTGTTTTGAATCTACAGTGGTTGGAGAGACACGGAATAAATGGTATGACAAGGATGGAGAGGTTTTTGTGGAGGCTTTGTGTGTGTGTTAGCGTGTGTGTGTGTTGCTGAGACAGTAAGGACCTAACAATGCAGTTTGTGTGTGTGTGTGGGGGGGGGCGGTAAGGCCCTAACAGTGTAGTGTGTGTGTGTGTGTGTACTGCTGTGTGTGAGCAGCAAAAGGAGTGAGTTTAAGTGTGTGCATGAGAAACAGGGAGAGAGGAGGTGGTTTTGGGGTTCAGTTCTGCTATAGCAATTATCTTGTTCCTCAAACTTACCATTTAATGGAAACCCTAGGACTGCGCCAAACTACACGCTTGTCTTCAGGTATGAACCTCCAAAACTGGTCTCTCTCAATCTCTCTCTCTCTCGTTCCTTCGTCTCTCGCTCCTTCGTTCTTAAAAAAATAGTATTTTCATTGGAGACTTGAGACTTCACAGTCGCTATAAGTTCCACAGGTGTGGAGAAAGACACTCCATTAAAATTCACCTAAACATTATTCCCCTCAATTTTCCTCTCTTTCCATAGATAGGGGTGTTCTCTTTCTCGAATTCCTTCTGTCCCTCTCTGTTATATTGCTAATGACGTGAATGTGGTACCATTCGTTAGTATACAGTCAGCAGTAGGCATGTGTATATTTCCATTAACAACATCATGCATGGTGTTGAGTATTCAGCTAAAGATCTAGTACCTTTCTCAATACTGTGAAGTGGTTTCCTTTCTGGTCTCCTTTCATTCACTGAATTGGTGTCCACTGTGATGCTTTCACCTTTCATAAAGAGTCAAAGACAGGAAGCTATATGTATAGTTATGACTATTGAGACACAGCCCATGACTCCAAGTCAAAATCTCTCCCCCTGATCTTCCTCCTAACAATGTCATTTTAACTCCCTGAATTGAGTTGTAATGGATATGACCCCACCGCTACTGTCTGGTTTGTGTGGTATAGGGAGAAAGAGGGTCCTACAGCTCTCCTACTGTCTGGTTTGTGTGGTATAGGGAGAAAGAGGGTCCTACAGCTCTCCTACTGTCTGGTTTGTGTGGTATAGGGAGAAAGAGGGTCCTACAGCTCTCCTACTGTCTGGTTTGTGTGGTATAGGGAGAAAGAGGGTCCTACAGCTCTCCTACTGTCTGGTTTGTGTGGTATAGGGAGAAAGAGGGTCCTACAGCTCTCCTACTGTCTGGTTTGTGTGGTATAGGGAGAAAGAGGGTCCTACAGCTCTCCTACTGTCTGGTTTGTGTGGTATAGGGAGAAAGAGGGTCCTACAGCTCTCCTACTGTCTGGTTTGTGTGGTATAGGGAGAAAGAGGGTCCTACAGCTCTCCTACTGTCTGGTTTGTGTGGTATAGGGAGAAAGAGGGTCCTACAGCTCTCCTACTGTCTGGTTTGTGTGGTATAGGGAGAAAGAGGGTCCTACAGCTCTCCTACTGTCTGGTTTGTGTGGTATAGGGAGAAAGAGGGTCCTACAGCTCTCCTACTGTCTGGTTTGTGTGGTATAGGGAGAAAGAGGGTCCTACAGCTCTCCTACTGTCTGACTGGAGTCACATTGAGACAGGTCATGTTACTGGTCTCTCTTACTGTCTGACTGGAGTCACATTGAGACAGGTCATGTTACTGGTCTCTACTACTGTCTGACTGGAGTCACATTGAGACAGGCCATGTTACTGGTCTCTCCTACTGTCTGACTGGAGTCACATTGAGACAGGTCATGTTACTGGTCTCTACTACTGTCTGACTGGAGTCACATTGAGACAGGTCATGCTACTGGTCTCTACTACTGTCTGACTGGAGTCACATTGAGACAGGCCATGCTACTGGTTTCTCCTGCTGTCTGACTGGAGTCACATTGAGACAGGTCATGTTACTGGTCTCTCCTACTGTCTGACTGGAGTCACATTGAGACAGGCCATGCTACTGGTCTCTCCTACTGTCTGACTGGAGTCACATTGAGACAGGTCATGTTACTGGTCTCTACTACTGTCTGACTGGAGTCACATTGAGACAGGCCATGCTACTGGTTTCTCCTACTGTCTGACTGGAGTCACATTGAGACAGGTCATGTTACTGGTCTCTACTACTGTCTGACTGGAGTCACATTGAGACAGGCCATGTTACTGGTCTCTACTACTGTCTGACTGGAGTCACATTGAGACAGGTCATGTTACTGGTCTCTCCTACTGTCTGACTGGAGTCACATTGAGACAGGTCATGTTACTGGTCTCTACTACTGTCTGACTGGAGTCACATTGAGACAGGCCATGTTACTGGTCTCTCCTACTGTCTGACTGGAGTCACATTGAGACAGGTCATGTTACTGGTCTCTACTACTGTCTGACTGGAGTCACATTGAGACAGGTCATGCTACTGGTCTCTACTACTGTCTGACTGGAGTCACATTGAGACAGGCCATGCTACTGGTCTCTCCTACTGTCTGACTGGAGTCACATTGAGACAGGCCATGCTACATGTCTCTCCTACTGTCTGACTGGAGTCACATTGAGACAGGTCATGTTACTGGTCTCTCCTACTGTCTGACTGGAGTCACATTGAGACAGGCCATGTTACTGGTTTCTCCTGCTGTCTGACTGGAGTCACATTGAGACAGGTCATGTTACTGGTCTCTACTACTGTCTGACTGGAGTCACATTGAGACAGGTCATGCTACTGGTCTCTACTACCGTCTGACTGGAGTCACATTGAGACAGGCCATGCTACTGGTCTCTCCTACTGTCTGACTGGAGTCACATTGAGACAGGTCATGCTACTGGTCTCTCCTACTGTCTGACTGGAGTCACATTGAGACAGGCCATGTTACTGGTCTCTCCTACTGTCTGACTGGAGTCACATTGAGACAGGCCATGCTACTGGTCTCTCCTACTGTCTGACTGGAGTCACATTGAGACAGGACATGTTACTGGTCTCTCCTACTGTCTGACTGGAGTCACATTGAGATAGGCCATGCTACTGGTTTCTCCTGCTGCTTGCCGTTCTGTCACTTCACTGGCGGTCTATGGGTATAGCGCCCACTGAGGGGGGCATGGGGTTTGAACAGTGGCCACATTCAATAGTCTAGCCATTGTTCTCCAATTGAGCAACACAACTATGGTAACCCAGACAGAGAGAGGAAGGAAAGGAGGGAGGGAGGTAGAGAGGGGTGTTGGTGCTTAACCAAGTATGCTGCCACAGACATTTGCCCTAGTCTGCCATGAAATATGCCCCATGAGGAGAGGTGGTACACATATGCAGACATTAAGCCAGATGCTGAGCCACAAGCATACAGTACACACATCATTACATAATACACAAGCACACACACACACCATCACACACAAAGTGGCTCCTGGAGGCCATTCAGATAATTTTGGGAGCCAGACACACACACGCTCCCCTCGTCCAGTTTGGAGTAAGGGATCTGAGAGAGGGAGAGGGAGAGGCGGGAGAGAGAGCGAGAGAGAGAGAGAGAGAAATGGATGGATGGAAAAAGGAGAGAGAGAGAGACAGAGAGAGTGAGACTGAGCAACGTCAAAAGAAAGATAATTATCTGTGTCTCAGGACTCGGCTGCCCACAAACGACCCCTTAATGACTCAAAGTCCCGATGCATGCAAATAACCCACAAAACCTCTCTTTCCTTTCAAATCAGTCATCCGCTGCTGAGAAATCAATCTGCGTCTTCCTGACGTGCCTCTTTACTATGACTGTATGGTTTGTACCGGAATGTGTTTACTTAGGTTTGGGGAGAGGGGGCGAAAACCAAATGCACTCAAGTTCTGACAAAGCAACCAACCCCTCCTCAACCATTTCCCCCCCTTCTTCTCCAACCTTGCTATTCCGCTTCTCAACCTTTTTCACTCCTCCCCAATTCCCTCTCTCTACCTCCTTCCCCCCCTTTCCACCTCCTCACCCTCAACCCACAAGTTAAAGAGAAAACATCTATGAGAATCTATGGGAGAAGCAGCCCGCGTTGCATTTCTTCACGTGTAGAAGGAGAAAAGGATAAATCACGCTGAACTGTAGCTCATTAACGGTTTTAAAAGACGGAATTTCTGACTCTGAGGGGTACTCTGTGGCCGTTTGGAATGCCACAGGGACAGGGAGACTACAGTGCCAACTATAAGTACTTCACCAGCGATATGTCTTACTGTACCTACAGCTCTTTTACACATGCTATTACTCTGCATGGCTGTAGTAACGGTTCTCTCTCGCTCTAACTTCCTCTGGACAGAAGATATGACACTTCAACACAAAACAACCCAGTATTTGTGTTGTGTTCATCCTCTCACTAACTCGTCTAAAAGGCACCCCACATTATCTATGGGCTCTAGCTAAAAATACTGAACTATATAAGACATAGGGTGCAACTTGTGACACACTTTACTCAGAAACAAACCCTGCCCACGTGCCTGCCCTCTCCCTGGGCCTGAGAGTATAGCTTACTCCCTGGAACTACAGACCTCCAGACCTCCAGGCCTCGATCCCTGCCCGGGTAACACGCCTCTCCCTGGGCCTGAGAGTATAGCTTACTCCATTGAACCACAGAAAAAACACCCCCTTGGTTGAATGTAGTGGAGGTGGTGAATACAGAAGATCAGTCTCCCCAGGACATCGGGACATGCTTTCAACACCGTCCACTAGGCGCAACGTGAGCACCTATTACCATCAAGCACGCATGTGGCTTTCTAGGCAGTTGTGGATGGGGACAGAGGAAGTGTTTGAACCCCATGCTCCGGCTCTGAGGATTATGGGTTCAATCCCAGTGCTAGGCACTCGTTTAAATTGCTACTCTTTTAATCTGTCCCAAACCTTAATCCTTACTTTAACCATGCCTAAACTGAAGTTTTCTCGTTTTAACATATCCCAAACCTTAACGGAATCATTGGTGTGAATCATGTGATTTTAACCAATTATGAGTAGGCATTGCCTACTAACTCTTGTCTACTCTTGTCTTCCTCTATCTTTTTAACTACAAAACATAGAAAAGCGCCATTTCACATATTGTCACGCCCTGACCATAGAGAGCCCTTGGTTCTCTATGGTGTTGTAGGTCAGGCTAGGGGGGTGTTCTAGTTTTCCTATTTCTATGTTGGTGTACTTGGTAAGGTTCCCAATTAGAGGCAGCTGATTATCGTTGTCTCTAATTGGGGATCATACTTAAGTTCTCCATTGTTCCCACCTGGGTTGTGGGATATGGGTTTGTGTATGTAGCACCACTGATGTCATGTTTTGTTTATTGTTTTGTTTGGAAGTTTCACTTTAATAAAAGATGTGGAAGTTCAATCACGCTGCGCCTTGGTCTGTCTCCCCTCACGACCGTGACACATATGTTGATGTTGGGGTTTATGCATATGAACTAGCACCATTTAGAAATGTCCCTTTGACCCTAAAAACCCTGAAAGAGACATATCTAAATGCTCTATTTCATATTCATCTCCTGCACTACCCAACATGAACATCAAAGTATGTGAAAATGTCTCTTTAAAATGTTTTGTAGTAATAGAGAAAAATATGTCGTCTGGTATTTCATCATGTGGTTTTAGCCAGAGTAGGCATTGCCTACTAATTGCCTACTAATTGCCATATTTACCATATGTTGATGTTGGGTAGTGCTGGAGATTATGAATGTGTATATATATATATAACCAGTCAGAGTTCCTGCTTAAATGTGACCTTATAAAAAAAAAAGCATGTATCTCTCCCCCTGCAGTAACTCTTGATTCATTCACTGATTGGATAAAGCCTGCAGTGGGTCTTGATTCATTCACTGACTGGATAAAGCCTGCAGTGGGTCTTGATTCATTCACTGACTGGATAAAGCCTGCAGTGGGTCTTGATTCATTCACTGATTGGATAAAGCCTGCAGTAACTCTTGATTCATTCACTGATTGCATAAAGCCTGCAGTGGGTCTTGATTCATTCACTGACTGGATAAAGCCTGCAGTGGGTCTTGATTCATTCACTGACTGGATAAAGCCTGCAGTGGGTCTTGATTCATTCACTGACTGGATAAAGCTTGCAGTGGGTCTTGATTCATTCACTGACTGGATAAAGCCTGCAGTGGGTCTTGATTCATTCACTGACTGGATAAAGCCTGCAGTGGGTCTTGATTCATTCACTGACTGGATAAAGCTTGTAGTGGGTCTTGATTCATTCACTGACTGGATAAAGCCTGCAGCGGGTCTTGATTCATTCACTGACTGGATAAAGCCTGCAGTGGGTCTTGATTCATTCAGTGACTGGATAAAGCCTGCAGCGGGTCTTGATTCATTCACTGACTGGATAAAGCCTGCAGTGGGTCTTGATTCATTCACTGACTGGATAAAGCTTGCAGTGGGTCTTGATTCATTCACTGACTGGATAAAGCCTGCAGTGGGTCTTGATTCATTCACTGACTGGATAAAGCCTGCAGTGGGTCTTGATTCATTCACTGACTGGATAAAGCTTGTAGTGGGTCTTGATTCATTCACTGACTGGATAAAGCCTGCAGCGGGTCTTGATTCATTCCCAGTCTGGTGTGTAATCTCAATAACAAGATGTTCATAGAAAATGTGTGCTCTTGTGGCACGGCATGTAATGCCACCGTAATCCTCTATACACAGAGGGGGTCAGAGTGTATGCGTGAGTGTTTGTGTTTGTGTCTGTGTCTATGTCTATGTGTGTATTTGCCTGTGCTGGCAGCGGCTCTGTCCGTGGGTGAGATGTGGGCGCCAGAGGAGTGCATACAGAAAGAGAGAGAGCGATTAAGGAGAGAGAGAAACAGAGACAGAAAGAGGAGAAAGAGAAGAAGATAGAGAGTGGCAGTGAAGGAGAGAAAAGTAGAGAATGAAGGAAGAGAGAGAGAATGAAAGAATGAGAGAAATGAAATTGCTTTGACAGCCACCTTGGATACAGCCAGTCTCCGTCAACCTTCTTGACGTCCATCCATTTCCACCCTCCTCTACACCAACACTAACACCCCATTCTGGATTGTATGGTTTGACATTCTTGTGTTTAAATGGCTTCTCAGCGTTCCCTGGGATTGAGAACAGTGCAAATAGACATAATGCCGAAATAACAGCAGCCGGAATGCAGCAGCGTACATGTGGTTGTTGGGCTTGGATACAGATTTAAGGCTGTGAGGCAGACAGATAAACCCCTTTTCCTGTTACACATTGGTCTGGTCTGACATGTTGTCTTCTGAGAGAGAGAGGGAGCGAGGGAGGGATGGATGGAGAATGAGTGAGAGAGGTAGCGAGTGAGATGGAGATGGAGGGAAATGGAGAGAGAGAGAGAGCTATTTGTCTGTGGATGGGGAGATGAATGAGTCACAGCAGACTAGTCCATAAGCCTCTTCGACCACACTGGCTTCTATAAGTACTCCCTCAGGAGGGGAGAACAAAAATGATTGTCGTTTAGGATGGAGGGAGCTTGAACTTTTCCCACCCTCCTGCGTTCACTAAATCTGCCCTCCAGACTGGAGCGCTCAACGCCCTCAGAGGAAAGGAATGGAGAGAACGAGGGATGCAGAAAGAGAACGGAGAGATCGAGACACAAAGAACAGACGAGAAAACAAACATTGTCTGACTTTCACTTTTTATTTTTTCTCTGCATCTTTCTTTTGTTTCTGTCTTCCATGTTCTCCCTTTGCTCTCTCCACTCCCCTCCCCTCTCCCTCTCTACCTTTCTCTCTTTCACTCTCTCTCTCTCTTTCTGACTCCCTCAGTCTACCTAATAAGGGGACTGTGGTTGTATTGGAATGGCATAAACTGCCCTTATAATGCTGCTTGAATGACTAGTGTAAGTGAGTGTCTGCAAGTGTGTGTGTGCGTGCGACTGCAAACCCGATTCCATGGGCAATGCTAGATGCCTTTCACCTCCTTCCCCACCTATTCTGAGGTTCACCACATGTCCCACAATGGTGGTTGCACTTTGTTTTTCAAATGGGTTTTTCTTCCCTAACCATGCCACAGGGGAAACAGATTGCCTCTCACACACAGGATGTGGTAATGGCTACTATTTGCTTATCTTGCAAACACACATGTGCAAATACAAGTCAGTCTAGTCTAGTCTAGACAGATACTTTTCAGTAGTTCTCATTTAGGGCAGTTCTTTAGCAGCTGGCTTAAGATATATGTCTAGTACCTAGTTGTTGTACAGATGTAGAATAATATTTTTCGACCCACATTCGCATGTGTCCGGTGTCTGTTTGTTGACAGTTATAGAATATGAGCTAGCTTTAATTATAGTTATAGGCTATGAGCTAGCATTATTTACAGTTTTAGAATATGAGCTGGCATTAATTACAGTTATAGAATATGAGCTGGCATTAATTACAGTTATAGGCTATGAGCTAGCATGAATTGCAGTTATATACTATGAGTTAGCATTAATTGCAGTTATAGACTATGAGTTAGCATGAATGAAGGTGTCTTTTTTAGATTTGTAAAGGTCTATGAGTAGTGCTATGTATTTTTCCTGACATAATCAGGTATAACTCTGGGCCCTTGTGTTTACCCAGAACTACTAGGTCATAACTAGGTGGTTACTAGTGCCTGTAGGCTACAGCTGGGACCAATAGTTTTCCCTCATCAAATGACATTGTCAGGAAAACCACCTGGCCCTAGATAGGAGCAGTCCTTTGCTTGTCCTTGGGTTAGCACTGCAGAATAGGGAGAGATAACATCTCTCTTTGAGATGACTTACAGAGGGGATTTAACTGAGCAACCCCTTGCTGACAAACAGGCATCACCAAGCCTACAGACACTCACTGGGGTGTTATCCAAGTCTCTCTGTCCTGTGTATTCACTCAGCCAGCAGAAATGCATTGTGTGACGCTGAGCTGTTCTCCTTCCCGCAGAAGATACACATACTGAGAAAATGACACATGACACATGACACAAATGACACATAACAGAGAGAAGAAGGGGAGAGGGAGAGAGAGAGACAGAGAGACAGAGAAAGGGACAAAGAGTGTGAGAGAGAGAGAGAGAGAGAGGGGGGCAAGAGAGAGAGAAGCGAGAGGGGAAGAGGGAGACAGTAAGAGAGAAAGGGATGATGGAACGAGTAGGACAGGGGACTAGGGTATATATGAGGTGACTGGCTGTACACATGACAACATGCATTCGCTCCCATAACTGCCATTAAAGAAGGGAGGGGGTAGAGACAGAGAGGAAGACATACAGACATACACTATGTGACTGCCATGAGAGGGACGGGGGGTAGAGACAGAGAAACATACATGTTGTTGTTGTTGTGTGTGTGTGTGTGTGTGTGTGTGTGTGTGTGTGTGTGTGTGTGTGTGTGTGTGTGTGTGTGTGTGTGTGTGTGTGTGTGTGTGTGTGTGTGTGTGTGTGTGTGTGTGTGTGTGTGTGTGTGTGTGTGTGTGTGTGTGTGGGCATGAGTGTGTGCATTTGTATTTGTATTTATTAGGGATACCCATTAGGCAGCAGCTATTCTTCCTTTGGTCCAAACACACCAAAGCACCCACATTACATATAAAATTAAGGATAAAACAGTGAACAATGTTTGTACTGAATGAGCTAAAGATTAAACAGTACATCATATAACATATCACATATCACATATCCACAACACAAAATGTTCTTCTAGGCAGAGTTGCAAAGAAACAGCCATGTCTCAGACTGGCCAATAAAAATAAATGATTAAGATGGGCAAAGAACACTGGAATGAGGAACTCTGCCTAGAAGGACAGCTTCCAGGAGTCGCCTCTTCACTGTTGATGTTGACACTGGTGTTTTGCTGAAGCTGCCAGTTGAGGACTTATGAGGCGTCTGTTTCTCAAACTAGACACTTTAATTTACTTGTCCTCTTGCTCAGTTGTGCACTGGGGCCTCCCACTCCTCTTTCCATTCTGGTTAGAGTCTTCATTTCTCAGAACAAGAATAGACTGGTGAGTTTCAGAAGAAAGTGTTTTGTTTCTGGCCATTTTGAGCCTGTAATCAAACCCACAAATGCTGATGCTCCAGATACTCAACTAGTCTAAAGAAGGCCAGTTTTGTTGCTTCTTTAATCAGGACAACAGTTTTCAGGTGTGCTAACATAATTGCAAAAGGGTTTTCTAATGATAAATTAGCCTTTAAAAATGATAAACTTGGATTAGCTAACACAACATGCCATTGGAAAACATGAGTGATGGTTGCTGATAATGGGCCTCTGTATTCCTACATAGATATTCCATTCAAAATCATCCGTTTCCAGCTACAATAGTCATTTCCAACATTAACAATGTCTACACTGTATTTCTGATCTATTTTATGTTATTTTAATGGACAAAAAAAATTGCGTTTCTTTCAAAGCAAGGACATTTATAAGTGACCCAAAACTTTTGAACGGTAGTGTACATTTCTCCAGCAGTAGACTATGATCGATAATAGTAAAAGCTATTTCTCTCAGCCAATCAAGTTTGTTCTATTCACTGCTTTAGCACACTCAACCCGGATGTTCTAGCTGTGTCTGAATCCTGGCTTAGGAAGACCACCAAAAATTCTGAAATTGTAATTCCAAACTACAACATTTTCAAACAAGATAGAACTGCCAAAGGGGGCGGTGTTGCAATCTACTGCAAAGATAGCCTGCAGAGTTCTGTCCTTACTGTCCAGGTCTGTACCCAAACAATGTGAACTTCTACTTTTAAAAATCCACCTCTCTAAAAGTCTCTCACCGTTGCCGCCTGCTATAGACCACCCTCTGCCCCCAGCTGTGCTAAGGACACGATATGTGAACTGATTGCCCCCAATCTATCTTCAGAGCTCGTGCTGCTTGGCGACCTAAACTGGAACATGCTTAACACCCCAGCAATCCTACAATCTAAACTTGATGCCCTCAATCTCGCACAAATGATCAATGAACCTATCTGGTACCTCCCCAAAGCCTTAAACACGGGCACCCTCATAGATATCATCCTAACCAACTTCCCCTCTAAATACACCTCTGCTGTCTTCAACCAAGATCTCAGCGAACACTGCCTCATTGCCTGCATCCGTAATGGGTCAGCGGTCAAACGACCTCCACTAATCACTGTAAAACGCTCCCTGAAACACTTCAGCGAGCAGGCCTTTCTAATCGACCTGGCCGGGGTATCCTGGAAGGATATTGATCTCATCCCTCGAACCAGCACAATAACATCCTGTGGCGGACTGCAATAGCATCGAATAGTCCCCGCGATATGCAACTGTTCAGGGAAGTCAGGAACCAATACACACAGTCAGTCAGGAAAGCTAAGGCCAGCTTCTTCAGGCAGAAGTTTGCATCCTGTAGCTCAAACTCCAAAAAGTTCTGGGACACTGTGAAGTCCATGGAGAACAAGAGCACCTCCTCCCAGCTGCCCACTGCACTGAGGCTAGGTAACACGGTCACCACCGATAAATCCATGATTATCGAAAACTTCAATAAGCATTTCTCAACGGCTGGTCATGCCTTCCGCCTGGCTACTCCAACCTCGGCCAACAGCTCCCCCGCAGCTCCTCGCCCAAGCCTCTCCAGGTTCTCCTTTACCCAAATCCAGATAGCAGATGTTCTGAAAGAGCTGCACAACCTGGACCCGTACAAATCAGCTGGGCTTGACAATCTGGACCCTCTATTTCTGAAACATATCCGCCGCCATTGTCGCAACCCCTATTACCAGCCTGTTCAACCTCTCTTTCATATCGTCTGAGATCCCCAAGGATTGGAAAGCTGCCGCAGTCAAAAGACAGTACTGTGCAGCCGTCTTCATCGACCTTGCCAAGGCTTTCGACTCTGTCAATCACCATATTCTTATCGGCAGACTCAGTAGCCTCGGTTTTTCGGATGACTGCCTTACCTGGTTCACCAATTACTTTGCAGACAGAGTTCAGTGTGTAAAATCGGAGGGCATGCTGTCCGGTCCTCTGGCAGTCTCTATGGGGGTGCCACAGGGTTCAATTCTCGGACCGACTCTTTTCTCGGTATATATCAATGATGTTGCTCTTGCTGCGGGCGATTCCCTGATCCACCTCTACGCAGACGACACCATTCTATATACTTTCGGCCCGTCATTGGACACTGTGCTAGCTAACCTCCAAACGAGCTTCAATGCCATACAACACTCCTTCCGTGGCCTCCAACTGCTCTTAAACGCTAGTAAAAACCAAATGCATGCTTTTCAACCGATCGCTGCCTGCACCCGCATGCCCGACTAGCATCACCACCCTGGATGGTTCCGACCTTGAATATGTGGACATCTATAAGTACATAGGTGTCTGGCTAGACTGCAAACTCTCCTTCCAGACTCATATCAAACATCTCCAATCGAAAATCAAATCAGGAGTCGACTTTCTATTCCGCAATAAAGCCTCCTTCACTCACGCCGCCAAGCTTACCCTCGTAAAACTGACTATCCTACCGATCCTCGACTTCGGCGATGTCATCTACAAAATGGCTTCCAACACTCTACTCAGCAAACTGGATGCAGTTTATCACAGTGCCATCCGTTTTGTCACTAAAGCACCTTATACCACCCACCACTGCGACTTGTATGCTCTAGTCGGCTGGCCCTCGCTACATATTCGTCGCCAGACCCACTGGCTCCAGGTCATCTACAAGTCCATGCTAGGTAAAGCTCCGCCTTATCTCAGTTCACTGGTCACGATGGCAACACCCATCCGTAGCACGCGCTCCAGCAGGTGTATCTCACTGATCATCCCTAAAGCCAACACCTCATTTGGCCGCCTTTCATTCCAATACTCTGCTGCCTGTGACTGGAACGAATTGCAAAAATCACTGAAGTTGGAGACTTTTATCTCCCTCACCAACTTCAAACATCAGCTATCTGAGCAGCTAACCGATCGCTGCAGCTGTACATAGTCTATTGGTAAATAGCCCACCCATTTTCACCTACCTCATCCCCATACTGTTTTTATTTATTTACTTTTCTGCTCTTTTGCACACCAAAATCTCTACCAGTACATGACCATCTGATCATTTATCACTCCAGTGTTAATCTGCAAAATTGTAATTATTTGCCTACCTCCTCATGCCTTTTGCACACATTGTATATAGACTCCGCTTTTTTCTACTGTGTTATTGACTTGTTAATTGTTTACTCCATGTGTAACTCTGTGTTGTCTGTTCACACTGCTATGCTTTATCTTGGCCAGGTCGCAGTTGCAAATGAGAAATTGTTCTCAACTAGCCTACCTGGTTAAATAAAGGTGAAATGAATAAAAAAAAAAAATGTTAAAATATATATTCGATGATAAGTCATTCGTGGCAGTTTGGTGTCTCCTCTGAAGCAAATGGTAAAATACACGCAGCTGGAGATTGTGCAATAATTGCAACGGAGGACACCAAGCGGAGCACCTGGTAAATGTAGTCTCTTTTGGTCAATCTTCCAATGATATGCCTACAAATACGTCTGACTGGAGTCACATTGAGACAGGCCATGTTACTGGTCATGTCATGCGATGTCATTTACAAAATAGCCTCCAATACCCTCCAATACCCTACTCAACAAATTGGATGCAGTCTATCACAGTGCAATCCATTTTGTCACCAAAGCCCCATATACTACCCACCATTGCGACCTGTACGCTCTCGTTGGCTGGCCCTCGCTTCATACTCGTCGCCAAACCCACTGGCTCCATGTCATCTACAAGACCCTGCTAGGTAAAGTCCCCCTTTATCTCAGCACGCTGGTCACCATAGCATCTCCCACCTGTAGCACACGCTCCAACAATGACTGGAACGAACTACGAAAATCTCTGAAACTGGAAACACTTATCTCCCTCACTAGTTTTAAGCACCAACTGTCAGAGCAGCTCACAGATTACTGCACCTGTACATAGTCCACCTATAATTTCGCCCAAACAACTTCCTCTTTCCCAACTGTATTTAATTAATTTATTTATTTTGCTCCTTTGCACCCCATTATTTTTATTTCTACTTTGCACATTCTTCCATTGCAAAACTACCATTCCAGTGTTTCACTTGCTATATTGTATTTACTTTGCCACCATGGCCTTTTTTGCCTTTACCTCCCTTCTCACCTCATTTGCTCACATTGTATATAGACTTGTTTATACTGTATTATTGACTGTATGTTTGTTTTACTCCATGTGTAACACTGTGTCGTTGTATCTGTCGAACTGCTTTGCTTTATCTTGGCCAGGTCGCAATTGTAAATGAGAACTTGTTCTCAACTTGCCTACCTGGTTAAATAAAGGTGAAATAAAAAATCATCAGTCAAGTGCTTTGCTTGTTGAGTGTCCTTCCCTATAAGCATGCTGAAAGTCTGCTGTCAATTTGTTTACTGTGAAATAGCATTGTATCTGGTCAAACACAATTTTTTCCAGAAGTTTATTAAGGGTTGGTAACAGGCTGATTGCTCTGCTATTTGAGCCAGTAAAGGGGGCTTTACTATTCTTGGCTAGCGGAACGACTTTAGCTTCCCTCCAGGAGTGAGGGCACACACTTTCTAGTAGGCTTAAATTGAAGATGTGGCAAATAGGAGTGGCAATATCGTCTGCTATTATCCTCAGTAATTTTCCATCCATATTGTCAGACCCCGGTGGCTTGTCATTGTTGATAGACAACAATAATTTTTCACCTCTTCCACATTGACTTTACGGAATTCACTTGTCTTTCATAATTTGGTCATATATACTTGTGTGTATATGTGTAGTGTCAGTGTTTGTGGCTGGCATGTCATCCCTAAGTTTGCTTATCTTTGCCAATGAAAAAGTCAAATGTGCTTCATTTGTTTATTAATAACATTTCATGTTCAAAATTGTGCACTCTCCTCAAGCAATAGCATGGTATTATTTCACTGTAATAGCTACTGTAGATTGAACAGTGTAGTTAGATTAACAATAATTTAAGCTTTCTGCCAATATCAGATATGTCTATGTCCTCCGAAATATTCTTGTTACTTACAACCTCATGCTAATCGCATTAGCCTACATTAGCTCAACCGTCCTGTGGAAGGGACACCGATCCCGAAGAAGTTTTAACAGTTTTTACAGTAATTTTTTTAATCGGTGTGTGATTATTAGTGACTGGAATAAGCAATTTCATAAAAATGTCAAGTGCAGCATCTGGTTGCTCCTCATTACACACCACAGACCAGCAAATATTCTTTACATCATCAATATATGAATAGCTACAAAACATCTTGAATGACCTCTTATACACTTTATTAGGCCCAGCCTTTGGAACTTTGGTATTGGCAGTGTCTGTATGTGTCTCTGCGACCTGCTCCTGTGTGTGTGTGTGTGTGTGTGTGTGTGTGTGTGTGTGTGTGTGTGTGTGTGTGTGTGTGTGTGTGTGTGTGTGTGTGTGTGTGTGTGTGTGTGTGTGTGTGTGTGTGTGTGTGTGTGTGTGTGTGTGTGTGTGTGTGCCTGAGTTTTTTTTGTGGGTGTTTCATGTAAGTGGGCATATGTCTAGACAAGTACATACTGTATGTTCTCCAAGTGTGTGTTAGCATACTAGAAAACAGAGGTAAAGACCCTCTCTGCTTGGCCTTGCCTGGACAATACTGTAGTCCCCACACAGACTGAGACTCATTATCTACCCATTAGAATCAATGCAAAAGAGAAAATAAAAGACATTGTGAATTGAATTCACAGACGGACAGAAACTGCTAATGTACTGTTGTGTCTGGCAGGAATGAGAACTATTTGGACAATTGGACCCTGGCAGAGTTGCAAGCGATGTTATTTTCTCTTTATCTCTCTCTCCCTCTGAATAGTCCTATTGAGAACAGTGGAGAGATGGAGAGATGAGGGAGCGTCACATGGACTACATTAGCAGATGAATCGATGCAGACTACGCTGCACATTCCTCTACCTTACTTTCTTTCTTTCCTCGATTTGCGTCACTGATCGAAAAAGCAGTGGGTGGGAAACCCCATAGCACTGGCTGTGTCTTGTTGTGTCTGGTTACTATGGTTACGCCACAGAGAGCCTCTGTGATACTGTGTGTGTGTGTGCTGCGTGAGTGCATGAGTTTGTTATAGCCCCTCGCCGGTATCATTTGACCAACGAGAGGAGGCATCTGAAACAGCAACACTCCTAACTCGATTATAACCTCAGCCCAAACACTTCTGGCTGCCAGTGCCTGACAACCTACAACTATCCCTGCTTTCTTCACTTTGCTGCTACAGTTAAAAGTTGCACAGAGGCCCAGACAGATCTAGGATCAGCCATTCCTAACCTAAAGCATTAGCGGGAGAATAGTCATAACTGTGTCTCAGTGTCAGTGGGAGGTTAATGGGGGTTTACTGGAATATAAACAGATTACAGACCCAAACATGGACACGGACACAGTTAGGGAACTGAGAAACTCTGTTTTCCCACCTGTATTAAGTATCACTAACCCACCAGCCATTTTTTTTTATCAATCAAATTTCAGTCAAATGTATTTCTAAATCCCTTTTTACATCAGCAGTTGTCACAATGTGCTTATACAGAAACCCATCCTAAAACCCCAAAGAGAGGAGAGGAACCAGGCTCTGAGGGGTGGCCAGTCCTCTTCTAACTCTGCCCGGGTGAAGATTATAAGAGTACAAGGCCATTAAGGCCAGATCGTCCTTCAAGATATTCAAACGCTCATAGATGACCAGCAGGGTCATCTATGAGCATACTATATGTGTTGAATATACAGAAATATAGAAATTTATACTGTAAAACATGTAGAAATAAATACAGACATGTGGCACGGTAGTGCCAGGGACCTTTAGTCAGAGCAGAAAGCAATATAACATGTTTTACAAATGTCATGTTGAGTAAACAACACTCCAATTTGCTTACCGCCCAAATAGGTCCACAGACGATGCAATCTCAACCACACTGCACACTGCCCTAACCCACCTGGACAAGAGGAATACCTATGTGAGAATGCTGTTCATCGACTACAGCTCGGCATTCAACACCATAGTACCCTCCAAGCTCGTCATCAAGCTCGAGACCCTGGGTCTCGACCCCGCCCTGTGCAACTGGGTACTGGACTTCCTGACGGGCCGCCCCCAGGTGGTGAGGGTAGGCAACAACATCTCCTCCCCGCTGATCCTCAACACGGGGGCCCCACAAGGGTGCGTTCTGAGCCCTCTCCTGTACTCCCTGTTCACCCACGACTGCGTGGCCACGCACGCCTCCAACTCAATCATCAAGTTTGCGGACGACACAACAGTGGTAGGCTTGATTACCAACAACGACGAGACGGCCTACAGGGAGGAGGTGAGGGCCCTCGGAGTGTGGTGTCAGGAAAATAACCTCACACTCAACGTCAACAAAACTAAGGAGATGATTGTGGACTTCAGGAAACAGCAGAGGGAACACCCCCTATCCACATCGATGGAACAGTAGTGGAGAGGGTAGCTAGTTTTAAGTTCCTCGGCATACACATCACAGACAAACTGAATTGGTCCACTCACACTGACAGCGTCGTGAAGAAGGCGCAGCAGCGCCTATTCAACCTCAGGAGGCTGAAGAAATTCGGCTTGTCACCAAAAGCACTCACAAACTTCTACAGATGCACAATCGAGAGCATCCTGGCGGGCTGTATCACCGCCTGGTACGGCAACTGCTCCGCCCTCAACCGTAAGGCTCTCCAGAGGGTAGTGAGGACTGCACAACGCATCACCGGGGGCAAACTACCTGCCCTCCAGGACACCTACACCACCCGTTGTTACAGGAAGGCCATAAAGATCATCAAGGACATCAACCACCCGAACCACTGCCTGTTCACCCCGCTATCATCCAGAAGGCGAGGTCAGTACAGGTGCATCAAAGCTGGGACCGAGAGACTGAAAAACAGCTTCTATCTCAAGGCCATCAGACTGTTAAACAGCCACCACTAACAGTGTGAGTGGCTGCTGCCAACATACTGTCATTGACACTGACCCAACTCCAGCCATTTTAATAATGGGAATTGATGGGAATTATGTAAATATATCACTAGCCACTTTAAACAATGCTACCTTATATAATGTTACTTACCCTACATTATTCATCTCATATGCATATGTATATACTGTACTCTACATCATCGACTGCATCCTTATGTAACACATGTATCACTAGCCACTTTAACTATGCCACTTTGTTTACTTTGTCTACACACTCATCTCATATGTATATACTGTACTCGATACCATCTACTGTATGCTGCTCTGTACCATCACTCATTCATATATCCTTATGTACATATTCCTTATCCCCTTACACTGTGTATAAGACAGTAGTTTTGGAATTGTTAGTTAGATTACTTGTTGGTTATCACTGCATTGTCGGAACTAGAAGCACAAGCATTTCGCTACACTCGCATTTAACATCTGCTAACCATGTGTATGTGACAAATAAAATTTGATTTGATTTGATTTGTTAGTGTGAAGGAGGTGCTGTTACCAATCCTCACAGCCTGTGGTCTGCCCGTCAGGAAGTCCAGGATCCGGATGCAGAGGATGGTTTCCAGACCCAGATGGCGATAGACATTTGGGCACGTCACCTTGTTTTTCTTGAGCACTGGGACAATGGTGGTCTCCTTAAAGCAGGTGTGGTCTATAGCCTGGGTCAGGGACAGGTTGAACATGTCAGAGAAGACGCCTGCCAGTTGGTCAGCACACACTCTGAGGATGTGGCCAGGGATGCTATCTGGGCCCACGGCTTTGTGACTATTCACTCCTTTCAGTTTTCCTTATGTCAGCCTCAGAGAGCGCCGGGTCGTCCGGAGCAGCGAGAGTCTTCCTTGATGGCTCGGTATTGTCTGCCTCAAAGCGAGCATAGAATGGCACCGCCCAGCTGGATTTGCCTTTATAGTCTGTGATAGTCTGTAGTCCTTGCCACATGAGACAGGAGTCTGCGTTGTCGAACATCTATTCAAGTTTGAATCTGTATTTTCTTTTTGCATCCCTAATGGGTTTGTAGAGCTCGTACCTGCTTGACCGGTACGTGTCCCGCGCCACCGAGTCATCTGGGTTCGTTCTGCTGACATTGAATGCTGCAGTACGAGCTCTTAGCATTGTACGGATATCTCCGTTCATCCAGGGTTTTTGGTTGGGGTATATCCGGAATGTTATTGTGGGTACAACATCATCAACACATTTCCTAACTAAGTCTGTGACTGACAATGTATATTCCTCTATATTGATGGCTGAGTCCTGGGTAGATGAATCTTTGAACTTATTCCAATCAGTATTATTTTAAAAACCCTGCAACATTGAGTCTGACTCCTCTGTCCAGTGGCTTACTATTCTCTGTGTTAGGGGCTTCCTCTTGAGTTGCTTCTTGAAGGCAACTCAGCATCATTATATTACCTTCCAGAATGCATATAAGGACCTCCCCCGCCCACCATTCAGCAAATCAGACCACGATTCCATCTTGCTTCTCCCCTCCTATGGGCATAAACTCAAACAGGAAACGTGAACCCCTGCATTTAACCAGGGCAAGAAAATTGGGCGTATGGAAGAATACAAACAGTGTAGTTATTCCCTCCTCAAAGCAATCAAGCAGGCTATACGTTGGTATAGTGACAAAGTTCAATCCCAGTGCAACGGCTCAGACATGAGACGTATGTGGCAGGGTCTACAGACAATCGCGGACTATAAAAGGAAATCAGGAATATGCCTTTCTTGTTTCTCCTTATCTATTGACGAAGCCTTTGTCCAGTTTAAATATTATTGATTATTTATTACAAAAACAACCTAAGAATTGATTTTAAACATTGTTTGACATGTTTTTTACTAACTTTTATTGTACTTTTTTGACTTTTTGTCTTGATGTTGAGAGTGCGCATTGTGCCTTTGGATTTCTGAACTAAACGCACCAACAAAATTGAGGTTTTTCGACATGAAGAGGGACATTATCGAACAAAACAAAAATGTATTGTCTAACATGGAGACCTGGGAGTGCCACCAGATGAAGATCATCAAAGGCAAGTGATTCATTTTAATGCTATTTCTGACTTTTGTGACACCTCTCCTTGGTTAGAAAATGGCTGTATGGTTTTTGTTGCTAGGCGCTGACCTCACATAATTGCGTTGTGTGCTTTCGCCGTAAAGCCTTTTTGAGAAGTTTATCTGGTGTATAATACTTGTATGTTTGAGGAATTTTAATAATGGGATTTCTGTTGTTTTGAATTTGGCGCCCTGCAATTTCTCTGGCTATTGTTGAGGTTAACCGCGTTTTTTATTTAATTTATTTAACCTTTATTTAACCAGGAAGGGCTCATTGAGATTAAAATCTCTTTTTCAAGAGTGCCCTAGCCAAGATAGGCAGCTCCCAGTTATTACAGAAATATTACAGACAGACAACATGAAAAACAACAAGTAATCTAGTAAAAACCATTAAATTCACAAGAGTATAAAACAGTATAAAACATTGACAGGTCAGGGAATCAGCCTCAAAATCCTTCATCAGTGATTTAAAAACTCCTATCGGGACAAGTTCTTCCAGTTGAAAAGTATTTTGTAAGGTGTTCCAAGACGATGGCGCAGAGTACATAAAAGCCCTTTTACCAAATTCAGTTTGGACATTTGGAACGGTTAGCAGGATAAAGTCAAGCGAAGAGAGTACCCACCACATTTCTGAACAATAAAAATGCACAAATAAAAAAGGTAATAAACCCAAAATGGCTTTGTAAAAAAAAGTATACCAGTGACTGAGCCTACGAGTGACTAAAGAAGGCCAGCCAACCCTGGTATACAAAGTGCAGTGGTGCGTAAGGTTTTTGCATTTTAAAATAAATCTCAAAGTGCCAGGTTAAAGAGTGTCAATTGATCTCAAACACTGAGCGGAAGCATTCATATATAAAATATCCCCATAGTCTAGTAAAGGCATACATGTAGCTGATACTAGCCTCCTTCTGGCTTCAAAAGAAAAACAGGCCTTAATTTCAGCTTCAATTTTTTTGTAAATTGTTGAATATGCAATTTAAAAGAGAGGCCGTCATCAATTAAAATTCCAAAATATTTATATGAGGTTACAACCTCAATCTCCTTGCCCTGACAGGTAGTAATAGGTGAAAGGTTCAGAGGTCTATTTCTTGCATTAGAAAACACCATTAGTTTAGTTTTCTCAGTATTGAGGATAAGCTTCAATTGACACAAGTTAACAATTGACACGTGTTAACCCTCGCAAGGCTGCCAGCCCAGATGGTATCCCTAGCCACGTCCTCAGAGTATGCACAGACCAGCTGGATGGTGTGTTTACAGATATTTACAATGTCTCCCTGTCCCAGTCTGTTGTCCCCACATGATTCAAGATGGCCACCATTGTCCCCGTACCTAAGAAAGCAAAGGTAATTTAACTGAATGACTATCGCCCCGTAGCACTCACTTGTGCTATGGGAGACTAGTCAAGGATCATATCACCTCCGCCTTACCTGCCAACCTAGACCAACTTCAATTTGCTTACCGCCCCAATAGATCTACAGACAATGCAATCTCCACCACACTGCACACTGCCTTGCCCCATCTGGACAAGCGGCATACCTGTGTAAGAATGCTGTTCATTGACTATAGCTGAACATTCAACACCATACTACCCTACAAGCTCATCATCAAGCTGGGGGCACAGGGTCTGAACCCCGCACTGTGCAACTGGGTCCTGGACTTCCTGACAGGTTGCCCACAGGTGGGGAAGTTAGGAAACAACAACTCCTCTTCGCTGAGCTTCAACACTGGGTCCCACAAGGGTGCATTCTCAGCCCCCTCATGTACTCCCTGTTAACCCATGACTGCATGGCCACGCACGCCTCCAACTCAATCATCAAGTTTGCAGACGACACAACAGTAGTAGGCTTGATTATCAACAACGATGAGACAGCCTATACAGGGAGGAGGCGAGGGCTTTGGGAGTGTGGTGCCAGGAAAATAACCTCTTACTCAACATCAACAAAACTAAGGAGATGATCGTGGACTTCAGGAAACAGCAGAGGTAGCACCCCCCTATCCACATTGACGGGACCACAGTGGAGAAGGTGGATAACTTCGAGTTCCTCGGCGTACACATCACTGACAAACTGAAATGGTCCACCCACACAGACAGTGTGGTGAAGAAGGCGCAACAACGCCTGTTCAACCTCATGAGGCTAAAGAAATTTGGCTTGACACCTAAAACGCTCACACACTTTTACAGATGCACTATTTAAGGTGGCACTGTATTATCCTCAAAGCAGGAAAATAAGGTGTTTACTTTGTCTGGAAGTGTGACATCGGTGTCCGTGACATGGCTGGTCTTCTTTATGTAGTCCGTGATTTCCTGTAGACCCTGCCACATACGTCTTGTGTCTGAGCCGTTGAATTGCGACTCTACTTTGTCCCTGTACTGGCATTTCGCATGTTTGATTGCCTTCCGGAGGGAATAACTACACTGTTTATATTCAGCCATATTCCCAGACCTCTTTCCATGGTTAAATGCGGTGGTTCGCTCTTTCAGTTTTTCGCGAATGCCGCCATCCATCCACGGTTTCTGGTTAGGGTAGGTTTTAATAGTCACAGTGGGCACAACATCTCCAATGCACTTTCTTATAAACTCACTCACCGAGTCAGCGTATAGATCGTTGTTGTTCTCTGAGGCTGACTGGAATGTATCCTAGTCCGCGTGATCAAAACAGTCTTGAAGCGTTCGATTCCGATTTGTCAGACCAGCATTGAATGGTTCTAGTCACTGGTACATCCTGTTTGAGTTTCTGCCTATTAGACGGTAGGAGCAAAAGGCGTCATGGTCAGATTTGAGGAAGGGAGGGTGGGGGAGGGCTTTTTATGCATTGTGGAAGATAGAGTAGCAGTGTTTGAGTGTTTAACCCCCACGAGTACTACAATCAATATGCTAATAGAATTTAGGTAGCCTTGTTCTCAAATTTGCTTTGTTAAAATCCCCATCTACAAGGATATATGGTTTCCAGTTTACATAGAGTCTAGTGATGTTCCTTGAGGGCCGCCGTGGTGTCTGCTTGAGGGGGAATGTACAACAGCTGTGACGATAACTGACGAGAATTCTCTTTGGAGGTACTATGGCAGGCATTTTATTGTAAGGAATTCTAGGTCGGGTGAGCAGAAGGACTTGAGTTCCTGTATGTTGTTATGATTATACCAGGAGTCGTCATGAAGCATACACCCTTCCTCTTCCCAGAGAGGTATTTATCTCTGTTAGTGCGATGCATGGAGAAGCCCGATGGCTGAAACGATTCCGACAACATATCTCGAGAGAGCCATGTTTCCGTGAAACAGAGAATGTTACAATCTCTGATGTCCCTCTGGAAGGCAACCCTTGCCCTAATTTCTTCCACCTCGTTGTCAAGAGACTGGACATTGGCGAGTAGTATACTCAGGAGCGTTGGGCGATGTGCATGTCTACAGAGCCTGACCAGGAGGCCACTCCGTCTGCCCCTTCTGCGGTACCGTTGTTTTGGGTCGGCTTCTGGGATCCATTGTCCTGGGTGGTGGTCCAAACAGAGGATCTGCTTCGGGGAAGTCATATTCCTGGTCATAATGTTGGAAAGTTTACGTCGCTCTTACAGCCAATAGTTATTCCAGGCTGAATGTAATAAGACTTAAGATTTTCTGGGGAAAAAATGTAAGAAAAAATACATAAAAAAAGAAAATACTGCATAGTTTCCTAAAGACTCGAGGCGAGGCGACCATCTCTGTCGGCGCCATGTGCAACATGCACTCGCAGTTATAAGCCTGCAACAATAAATGGGATTCTTGCTGGCTAATAATCTTGTACAGTGCGTTGAGTGCCGCCTTGGTGTTTGCTTGTGGTATGTACACAGCAGTGATAATAACACACGTGTCCAACGATTGAACAATGCGTATCCTGAATGAATTTTCAGAAAGCCCATTGGCCTGGGAGCAGTGAGTGTTTGTGAATAACATTGTAAAAGCTACAATAGGCCTGGGACTGTGTGTGTGTGTGTGTGTGTGTGTGTGTGTGTGTGTGTGTGTGTGTGTGTGTGTGTGTGTGTGTGTGTGTGTGTGTGTGTGTGTGTGTGTGTGTGTGTGTGTGTGTGTGTGTATGTGTGCTCGTGCGTGTGCGTGTGTCTCCGGGTCCTGTCTACTAACATAAGGTTTGAATCAGACGTCTGTCATATGGCCGAGACACTTCCTCTCTCTGTAATGATCTGGCAATCCCTTCTCTCTTTTTCTGCCTACTCTTCTAAAACATATGAGACCTGGGAGACTCATCCTTCTTTGGGGTGAGAGAGGGGGATTGCCCATCTCCTCCTCCTCTTCTCAAACACATACGACCTGAGATACTTCTATCTATATGGGGAGAGAGTGCTTGTCTGTTTTGGAGGAATGGGTCTAGAAATAGGACTACCTTAAAAAACTAGCTCTAATATGAAATGTTAGCTAGACATAGCCCAGTGCTATGGTCTAAAAAACCTTCTATTTCATGTGATACCTGCACTAATCACAGGTTTAATTTTTAGTGTGCAACCTGAGATTTGCGGCTATGCCTTTCCGACAAGACAAACAAACACTGCAAGCCCAGAGGTTGTTGCGAGCTGGCGGTGGGCCTTTGTAACTGTGAACCAACCTCCGTCTCAGAGCGAACAGACGGCCTCTGCATGTTTCTGTTGACACCGTTTCAAATCCTTGGTCAGATCAAAGCAGCCTCATAGCTTATACAAACTCAGACCCAGCCCGACTCCTTTCTTTCTCACTCTTTCTTTCCCTGTCTCGCTCTCTCGCTCTTCTTCCCTCACTCTCTCTCCATAACAGTCTGCATTGCAACCCCTCTTTTTCCAAACCAAGGTTACCTACATCTCTAACACCCACTACCCACATGTCACAAAGGCTTCCTCCCTGTGGTTCTACCCAGCTCTTTGGCTCCTGTGTCCAGGTCTGGTCAGGCCTCATACAGGATCTTGTTGGTTCTACTCTTTGGATCGGCGGTTTGCAAAGTGGAACATTGTCGGAAATCACCGGTTCTCTGGTTCGTATTAGTGCTGCGAAAACACAACAGTGCTCTTAGCTGGAGGCTCGAAGAGGAAGGAGAGGAAACAAGAGAGGGAACAAGGGGGAAAGAAGGGGAGCAAGAGGGAAAGAGAGGGAAAGAAGGCGAGAGAGAGCGTGTAACCATCTGCAAACCACATGAAACACGGCGGTAACTGACTCGAAGCTCAGAGTAATTAAGTGCTGTGTACGTTGGCCAACCAACATCCTTCCACGAACAGATTGCTGCAGCATTTGCGACCTGGCCTTATGGTTAATGCACGGTGAAAGACGTGTTCTATTTCTCCCCTTTTAACTCTAAATCTATCATCCAAGGAGCTCTGAATGTTTTGCCGAGGTCATGTAAGTCTTTGAATGCTTCCCAAATGGCACCCTATTCCCTCTCAGAGCCCTATCGGCTCTTGTTAAAAGAAGTGTACTATGTAGGGAATAGGGTGTCATTTGGGACACATCCTCAGTTGTTTTTTAAGTTACAGTCACAAGCTGTGTAGGTATGTTCTTTCCTATGCCACCCTGGGCTAAGACTGACTGGTGTTGGTTGTCTGTATGTTCTATCCCTAGTGCCATTTTACCAGTGCCAGCACACTGAAAGGTCAAGGTGCTTTTATCCAAAGCCAGATTATCCATACTCACAGCAACACCTCATCAATCTATACACAATACCCCATAATGACAAAGCAAAAACAGGTTTTTAGCAAATGTATCAAAATAAAAAAACTGAAATATCTCATTTGCATATGTATTCAGACCATTTACTCAGTACTTTGTTAATAAAGCACCTTTAGCAGCAATTCAAATCTTGAGTCTTCTTGGGTATGATGCTACATGATTGGTACAACTGTATTAGGCGAGTTTCTCCCATTCTTCTCTGCAGATCCTCTCAAGCTGTGTCAAGTTGGATGGGGATATATACTGCATAGCAGCAGTATTTTCAGGTCTCTCCAGAGATGTTCGATTGGGTTCAAGTCTGGGCTCTAGTTTGGCTGCTCAAGGACATTCAGAGACTTGTCCCGAAGCCACAGGGGGGGACTTCAATCAAGTCTTAGAAACATCTCAAGGATGATCAATGGTAACAGGATGACCTGAGCTCAATTTCGAGTCTCATAGCAAAGGGGCTAAATACTTTTGTAAATAAGGTATTTCTGTTTTTTATTTTTTATAATCTTGCAAACATTTCTAAAAACCTGTTTTTGCTTTGTCATTATGGGTTATTGTGTGTTGCTTGATTAGGGGAAAAATGATTTAATCAATTTTGGAATAAGGCTGTAACGTAACAAAATATGCAAAGAGGGAAGGGGTCTGAATACTTTCCGAATGATCTATATATCCTCTCTTATATTGTATTTGAGAGAGAGAGAGAGAGAGAGAGAGAGAGAGAGAGAGAGAGAGAGAGAGAGAGAGAGAGGAGAGGGAGAGGGAGGGAGAGAGAGAGAGAGGAGAGAGAGAGAGAGCGAGAGAGAGAGAGAGAGAGAGAGGGAGAGGGAGTCAGAAAGAGAGAGAGAGAGAGAGAGAGAGAGCGAGAGAGAGAGAGAGAGAGAGAGAGAGAGAGAGAGAGAGAGAGAGAGAGAGAGAGAGAGAGAGAGAGAGAGAGAGAGAGAGAGAGAGAGAGAGAGGGAGAGGGAGTCAGAAAGAGAGAGAGAGAGAGCGAGAGAGAGATCAGAAAGCCAAAAGTGAGAGAAAAATGAAGACGTACAAAAAGAAGAGGAAGAAGTTTTCCATTGATTGTAGCTGATAAACAAATGCAATGTCTGCTGTGAAATCATACTCCACTTCCTATCTACACAATTTCTAAGCTATGCAATAAGCCTTCTTGTCTATTATGTACAAAACAAATAGCTACTTTACGTAGTTATTCTGCTTGTTAGGATCACTGCGAAACTGCATTACCTCTCCTGCCTGACTCCAGCAGGCAATGAATGCTTAAGTTATGGGGATAAACAGAAACAAGAAACCTTATGTTACAGCTACATATGCACCCGTACGTGTGCACGGACACATATAAACACACGCACGCACGCACACACACACACACACACACACACACACACACACACACACACACACACACACACACACACACACACACACACACACACACACACACACACACACACACACACACACACACACACACACACACACACACACACACACACACACACACACACACACACACACACACAGGAGGCACACGCGCACACACACACATACAGTACATACAATCGTTCAGGTCTGGACAGGAAACCAGGGCTCATACACCCCGGCAGGTAGAAATTGGAGGGAACACAAGATTTTTTCTCCTCACCGTTTTTTTTTTCTTCCTGATTATAGGAAATGATTGAGAAAAAAAGCATTGAATGACTGGCTTGAGATCTCTTTGCCTAATGCGTATGAACGGGACAGACCTACATGTAGATTAAAATACTATTGTAAATCAGTGTAAATACTGTATCTGTTCTTGCTTGGCTTAATGGACCAATAGAACAGTCCCAAAATAGCAAACCCTGTCCACCTGACCTTTCAGGCAGAATAAAGCCTGTAGCTGGTAGCTTAGAGTTTAAGAGCGTTGGGTCGAAAGGTTGCTGGCTCGAATCCCAGAGCCAACTAGGTGAAAACATCTGTCAATGTGCCCTTGAGCAAGGCACTATTTGCTCCTGTAAGTCACTCTGAATAAGAGTGTCTGCTAAATGACTATAATATAAATGTAAAGCAAGCAGTCAAAGTATTTGAGAAATGTTAAATAGAATTTGAACCCAGGTCTGGCATGGAGTGAGTGTTATGAAACACATGTTGCTCAATGTGCTGACATTCTGAACAGAGAGGATGAGGCACTAACGCCAGGATAGGGCTTTCTGTAACCTCTGAGTTGAGAGAGAGCATGCCCTGCCTGGTACAATCAAAAATAGCAGCTACATAAATAGCCAGATAGCTCTCAATACACCAACCACTGAACAATGAACTCTGTACCTAGCCTTTGTAACCCTTATTGGAGTAGTTAGTTTATGCTTCATAGTCCTATAAAGGTCAATGTCATAGCTTCTTATAGGTTCCAGATAGAAATGTCCGTTTGTCTGGATTTCTTCACCTATATAGAATCTGATGCTGTGGGCAGACCAGTGGGTTCATAGTGTACTGTGGGCAACTGGGCATGTGGCGGTACCATCTTTCTGTGAGAGAATCTGCATCTCAAATGGAACCCTATTCCATAAAAGATATCCCACTGCTTTTGACCAGGGTTCATATCAAATAGGGTGGGATTTAACACGCAGACCCGGAGACGTTTCCTGGTGAGGTCAACAACCTGGGTGGTCAGAGAGTAAATATGAGGACAACAAGGCACAATGTGATTGGTCATGACTAAAAATATAGTTCCTGGAGACATGTTTTGTGCTTGCTGTATGCAGCTGTGGAAGATGGTTTTTACTGTTAGTCATAAAGTTTGAGGCAAATGTGGAATGAAAAGAAAGTGAAACTGGAAGTAAGAAAAATAACAGCCAGTCTTTTGGGTCCCAGTCAGACAACACACGGTGTGTTTCCATCTCTTGTTGTTCATTCTCTTTCTTACGGTATTCTGATGTCAATGTTGGATGACAAATCCTGACCTGTGTCCACTCCATGAAAACATATTCAAACCCTTCCGTCAAAATAACACTAGTCTCTTCAGGACAGACTATAACAGACCCAAGTCCAGCCACAGGCAAGGAAGAAGTGTGTGTGTGTGTGTGTGTGTGTGTGTGCCTGCATGTGTGTGTGTGTGTGTGTGTGTGTGTGTGTGTGTGTGTGTGTGTGTGTGTGTGTGTGTGTGTGTGTGTGTGTGTGTGTGTGTGTGTGTGTGTGCCTGCATGTGTGTGTGCCTGCATGTGTGTGTGTGTGTGTGTGTGTGTTCATGCTTGTGTGTGTGTCAAGCACTTAACAGCCATTTACTACCCCAGCAAATCCAGAGCTGTGAGTGAAAGGCTTTTTAATACCTCCCTCCAAGGAGACCCATAACACCACAATGACCCCAGTCTCCTTCTCCTCACACACACCAACACACAGCTAAATCAAGCTCAGACTATAACAATCACATGGTTCAGGCGTTTTAAAACGCCCCCAGAAGACTTATTTCTAACCCTAATTCAATATTGACCCATCCATCAGAGAGAGAACTCTCTTTCCTCCACATCTGAAATAGAGAGAATAAAAACTTGGCCTTTGTAGTAAATCTATAATAAGACAAATAGGGGCTGTGTGGGGGGTAATTTCAGTTTTATATAAAGGACTTGACCCCTGCTAGGAGTTGGCGGGACTCTGTTGCTCCGGTCTTGGAAACCACACATGGATTCACTGCCAGACAGTGAACAAGGGGGCAATAAGAATCAGCAGATTCAGACAAATACACATAATAAACAGAGGCACACACACACACACACACACACACACGCGTGAACAGTGAACACATACACATTCACAAACACACACACAAGCACACACAAAAACACTTGAAAAACCCATCAATCACAGTCCCCCATTTCCCCCCTTCAGTTCTGCCTCTATCCAACAGTCAGTTCTGTTGTTGAACACAGGTAGAGGTAAACTCTAAAACCAACCATGTTCTAACTACCTCCATATGGCTCAGATCCTATATGCGTCCCGAACTCCAACCCTGAGTTGTTTTCCTCCTCTTTCCAAAAGACAGGGAGACACAGGAGTTCCTCACACGCTAACTTGGGAAACTCGGGGAACTCTCACGGCAACATATTCAAAAACAGAAAACTCCCCTTATCCGGAGAAACGTTAAATGTCTCGTCTCGTTAAATCTGAACATCGATCGCTGCGGTTTTTACAAACCAGGTTTTTTTCCCCCAATATGTTCCTTGTGGAATATTTCTGAAAACATGAGATTGGGTATTAAAACTCCACTATCTCATAGTAATTCCTCACATTGTCCTTAGAAGTATTGCTTGACTTGTGTCCACACCTTGGTTATAGCAACAGAGCCTGGTTTAGGCCTTTACGTAAAACACTGTGCCCTGAAACACTGTCTGTCTGATCCAATAGGGGACATTTACAGTTGAAGTCGGAAGTTTACATACACCTTAGCCAAATACATTTAAACTCAGTTTTTCACAATTCCTGACATTTAATCCTCGTAAAAATTCCCTGTTTTATGTCAGTTGGGATCCCCACTTTATTTTAAGAATGTGAAATGTCAGAATAATAGTAGAGAGAATGATTTCTTTCAGCTTTTATTTCTTTCATCACATTCCCAGTAGGTCAGAAGTTAATATACACTCAATTACTATTTGGTAGCATTGCCTTTAAATTGTTTACCTTGGGTCAAACGTTTCAGGTAGCCTTCCACAAGCTTCCCACAATAATTTGTGTGAATTTTGTCCCATTCCTCCTGACAGAGCTGGTGTAACTGAGTCAGGTTTGTAGGCCTCCTTGCTGGAACACGCTTTTTCAGTTCTGCCAACACATTTTCTATAGGATTGAGGTCAGGGCTTTGTGATGGCCACTCCAATACCTTGACTTTGTTGTCCTTAAGCCATTTTGCCACAACTTTGGAAGTATGCTTTGGGGTCATTGTCCATTTGGAAGATCCATTTGTAACCAAGCTTTAACTTCCTGAAAGATGTCTTTCAATGTTGTTTCAATCATGTTGTTTCAATATATCCACATAATTTCCCCACCTCATGATGCCATCTATTTTTTGAAGTGCACCAGTCCCTCCTGCAGCCATGCACCCCCACAACATGATACTACCACCCCCGTGCTTCATGGTTGGGATGGTGTTCTTCGGCTGGCAAGCCTCCCCCTTTTTCCTCGAAACGTAACGATGGTCATTATGGCCAAACAGTTCTATTTTTGTTTCATCAGACCAGAGGACATAACTCCAAAAAGTATGATCTTTGTCCCCGTGTGCAGTTGCAAACCGTAGTCTGGCTTTTTTATGGTGGTTTTGAAGTAGTGGCTTCATCCTTGCTGATGAATGTCGATATATGACTCATTTTACTGTGGATATAGATACTTTTGTACCCGTTTCCTCCAGCATCTTCACAAGGTACTTTGCTGTTGTTCTTGGATTGATTTGCACTTTTCGCACCAAAGTACATTAATCTCTAGGAGACAGAATGCTTCTCCTTCCTGAGTGGTATGACGGCTGAGTGGTCACATGGTGTCCATACTTACGTACTATTGTTTGTACAGATGAACGTGGTACCTTCAGGCATTTGGGAATTACTCCCAAGGATGAACCAGCCTTGTGGAGGTCTACAATTTATTTATTGTCTGATTTCATTTGATTTTCCCATGATGTCAAGCAAAGAGGCACTGAATTTGAAGTCTGTCTGCAAGCAATTGTTGGAAAAATTACTTGTGTCATGCACAAAGTAGATGTCCTAACCGACTTGCCAAAACTATAGTTTGTTAACAATAAATGTGTGGAGTGTTTGAAAAATTAGTTTTAATGACTCCAACCTAAGTGTATGTAAACTTCCGACTTCAGCTGTATTTGGTCTTGTCTGATGCCAATAACTGGATGAAAAGTATCCTCCGGAATTTGAGAAGAGAGGAGCGGCAGGGTAGCCTAGTGGTTAGAGTGTTGGACTAGTAGCCAAATTCAAATCCCCGAGTTGACAAGGTACAAATCTGTCGTTCTGCCCCTGAACAGGCACTTAACCCACCGTTAATAAGAATTTGTTCTTAACTGACTTGCCTGGTTAAATAAAGGTAAAAAATAAAGACGGTCATGTGGCCAATAGGACGGAACATTGGACCTCTTCAAGATGAACATGTTTCTTTATTACAGGGCATTGAGAGTTCAGTGACATCCTCACAAGACAGTGGAAGATTGTATAAATTAAATTATAAACTGAGTGGTTCGAGGCCTGAATCCTGATTGGCTGACAGCCGTGGTAGATCAGATTGTATACCACAGGTATGACAAAATATATATTTTTACTGCTCCAGTTAAGTTGGTAACCAGTTTATGATAGCAACTGCATCATGCCGAAGAACAGCCCTTATCCACAGTATATTGGCCATATACCACACCCCCCCGGGCCTTATTGCTTAGATACATATATATATATATTTTTTATTGAACTAGGAAAGTCAGTTAAGAACAAATTCTTATTTACAATGACGGCCTACCCCTGCTAAACCCGGACGACGCTGGGCCAATTGTGCACTGCCCTATGGGACTCCCAATCATGGCCGGATGTGATCCAGTCTGGATTACGAACCAGGGAGTGCAGTGACACCTCTTGCACTGAGATGCAGTGCCTTAGACCGCTACGCCACTCAGGATGGATGTAGGGGATTGATGGATAAGTGAATGACCATTCTCATAAGTATGCTGTACCCCACACGCCACCCTCATCCTTAACTCCCTCAAATCCCACCCCTATTCCTCCATCTACCCTCTACCATCCCTCTCTCCTTTCTCTCTGAGCCCAGGCTATAAGTGTGTGCTGCTAGATAAGAGGTGTTTGATTGTGCTGCTGGGTATGTTGTCAGGCATGTTTGAAGCCCTGGTCCGTGTCCCAAATGGCCTCCTATTTCCTAAAAATGGTACTACTGTTGATCACAACCCTATGTACCCTGGTCAAAAGTAGTGCACCAAATAACGAATTGGGTGTCATTTGGGAAGCAGTCAAAGAGGTTGCTGAAAGAGTCAATGGACAGTCAGAGGGAAAATAACAACACCACTTTGTCAAGCCTCCCAATCTCTCTTTCTTTATCTCTCTCTTTATCTCTCACTATCTCTCTCTCAGTCTCTCTCTCTCTCCATCTCTCCTTCTCTTTCTCCTGCCAACGGAACGGAAAAACTCTCCTCCATCCAGCCACAGTTACGAGAGAGAGAAACGGAGAAAGAAAGGGAGAGCAGGAGAGAGAGGGACAGGGAGAGAAATAGAGAAAGACAAAGAGAGAACACTAAATAAAGAGAGAGATCACTAAATGAAGATAAAGAGAGATCACTAAACAAAGAGAGAAAGAACACTTAATAAAGAGAGAGATCACTGAATGAAGATAAAGAGAGATCACTAAATAAATAGAGAGAGAGAGAGCGAGAGAGAGAGAGATCACTAAATAAAGAGAGAGAGGTCACTAAATTTAGTGACTTCTCTCTCTTTATTTTAGTGATCTCTCTCTCTCTCTCTCTTTGTTTAGTGATCTCTCTCTCTCTCTCTTTATTTAGTGACCTCTCTTTATTTAGTGACTCCTCTCTCTTTATTTAGTGATCTCTCTCTCTCTCTCTCTTTAAAGAGAGAGAGGTCACTAACTAAATAAAGATAGAGAGGTCACTAAATAAGTGATCCCTCTCTTTATTTAGTGACCTCTCTCTCTTTATTTAGTGATCTCTCTCTCTTTATTTAGTGATCTCTCTCTCTCTCTCTTTATTTAGTGATATCTCTCTCTCTCTTTATTTAGTGATCTCTCTCTTTATTTAGTGACCTCTCTCTCTTTATTTAGTGATCTCTCTCTCTCTTTATTTAGTGATCTCTCTCTCTCTCTCTCTCTCTTTATTTAGTAATCTCTGTCTTTATTTAGTGACCTCTCTCTTTTTATTTAGTGATATCTCTCTCGCTCTTTAAACTAAATAAATAGAGAGAGGTCACTAAATAAAGAGAGAGATATCACAAAATAAAGAGAAAGAGAGATCACTAAATAAAGAGAGAGAGAGTTCACTAAATAAAGAGAGAGAGATCACTAAATAAAGAGAAAGAGAGATCACTAAATAAAGTGAGAGAGGTCACTAAATAAAGAGAGAGAGATCATTAAATAAAGACAGAGAGAGATCACTAAATAAAGAGAGAGAGA
>NC_068440.1:24759908-24864908 GCF_023373465.1 Oncorhynchus keta | reverse complement strand
CCCAGAACCAGGCAAGCGGGCAGTCTGGCAGAGGAAAGTGGTGTGTATGTTTAATATGTTAGTGAATGTAGTGTCTTTGTGTGGCTTGGAGGACTTTGAGGAGTGTGTGTGTGTGTCTGTGTGCCTGTGTCTACGTGCATGCGTGTGTGTTGTTTTTGTGTATTCAGCGTGACCGCTGTGTGAGCGATGTTGGGCACCGCTGGGTCTTTATATCAAAGGCAGTCAGTGGATAGAGCTGTTGGAGTCTGTCAGTCGCAGTAAAGTAATGTGCCACACACACGTACACACACACACACACACACACACACACACACACACACACACACACACACACACACACACACACACACACACACACACACACACACACACACACACACACACACACACACACACACACACACACACACACACACACACACACACACAGACACCGGAGCCAAATGGCACTGTAAAACCCAAGAGAGACCAGAGAGAGACCAAAGCATCCATTGCAGCGGTATGGGGTTGCCATGGACATGGCATGGTGTTGCTATTACGGCCTGTTCGCGTGCCTGGGGAGGGGGTGGTAGTTTGGCACAGCATAAGATATAGAGCTCAAAAGAGCATGGAATGGAGTGGTAGCGGAAAAGATTGTGGTCTTCCTGTCTGGGTTGGCGCCCCCCCATGGGATGTGCCGTGGCGGAGATCTTTGTGGGCTATACTCGGACTTGTCTCAGGATGGTAAGTTGGTGGTTGAAGATATCCCTCTAGTGGTGTGGGGGCTGTGCTTTGGCAAAGTGTTATATGCAAAGAGTTATATCCTGCCTGTTTGGCCCTGTCCGGGGGTATCATCGGATGGGGCCACAGTGTCTCCTGACCCCTCCTGTCTCAGCCTCCAGTATTTATGCTGCAGTAGTTTATGTGTCGGGGGCTAGGGTCAGTCTGTTATATCTGGAGTATTTCTCCTGTCCTATGTGTTGTCCTGTGTGAATTTAAGTATGCTCTAATTCTCTCTTTCTCTCTTTCTTTCTTTCTTTCTCTCTCTCAGAGGACCTGAGCCCTAGGACCATGTCTCAGGACTACCTGGCATTTTTATTTATTTATTTTTATTTCACCTTTATTTAACCAGGTAGGCAAGTTGAGAACAAGTTCTTATTTACAATTGCGACCTGGCCAAGATAAAGCAAAGCAGTTCGACACATACAACAACACAGAGTTACGCATGGAGTAAAACAAACATACAGTCAATAATACAGTAGAAAAATAAGTCTATATACAATGTGAGCAAATGAGGTGATATAAGGGAGGTAAAGGCAAAACAAAGGCCATGGTGGCGAAGTAAATATAATATAGCAGGTAAAACACTGGAATGGTAGATTTGCAGTGGAAGAATGTACAAAGTAGAGCTAGAAATAATGGGGTGCAAAGGAGCAAAATAAATAAATAAATAAATAAAAAACAGTAGGGAAAGAGGTAGTTGATGATGACTACTTTATGACTCCTTGCCGTCCCCAGTCCACCTGGCCGTGCTGCTGCTCCAGTTTCAACTGTTCTGCCTGCGGCTATGGAACCCTGACCTGTTCGCCAGACGTGCTACCTGTCCCAGACCGTGCATGCGTGTGTGTGTAGTCAATTCACACTGCCGTTCCCGGTATCACTTTGTCCACCTGACCCATCCCCCGATTTCTCTTCCGTCAGAGAGAGAGTTCACAAGTGTGTGTGTGTGTGTATGTCTATCGTTCGTTTATTTTCATGGCAGATTGTGTAACACACACACACGCGCAAACACACACACACACACAGGTATACTGTATATGCAACCTGCACTATTGATGCGGGCCAGTGAAGGGGGAGGATGCTGCCAAATGTTTTTAGAGAGAGAGAGAGTGAGGTAGAGAGAGTGAGGTAGAGAGAGAGAGCGAGGTAGAGAGAGAGAGAGAGAGAGAGAGAGAGAGAGCAAGGTAGAGAGAGAGAGAGAGAGAGAGCGGTAGAGAGAGAGCGAGGTAGAGAGAGAGAGACAGAGAGAGAGTGAGGTAGAGAGAGAAAGAGACAGAGAGAGAGAGAGGGCGAGAGAGAGAGAGAGGGGGGATACAGAGCGAGAGGGAGAGAGAGAGAGAGAGAGCGACTTAGAGAGAGAGACAGCGAGCGACTTAGAGAGAGAGACAGAGAGAGAGAGAGGTAGAGAGAGAGAGAGAGTTAGAGAGAGAGGTAGAGAGAGAGCGAGTTAGAGAGAGAGACAGAGACAGAGACAGAGACAGAGACAGAGACAGAGACAGAGAGAGAGAGAGAGAGAGAGAGAGAGAGAGAGAGAGAGAGAGAGAGAGAGAGAGAGAGAGAAAAGACAGAGAGAGAGAGAGAGAGAGAGAGAGAGAGAGAGAGAGAGAGAGAGAGAGAGAGAGAGAGAGAGCAAAGCCATCAACTACAGAGAGAGAGAGAGAGAGAGGTAGAGAGAGTGAGAGAGAGAGAGAGAGAGAGAGAGAGAGAGAGAGAGAGAGAGAGAGAGAGAGAGAGAGAGAGAGAGAGAGCAAAGCCATCAACTACAGAGAAATAAGCCTAGAGAAGAGTCCCCAAAGCAAGCTGGTCCTGGGGCTCTGTTCACAAACACAAACAGACACCACAGAGCAACACAATTAGATACAACCAAATCATGAGAAAACAAAAAGATAATTCTTCCAACATGTCAAGTAATTAACAAAAAACAGGGCAGACTAGAATGCTATTTGGCCCTAAACAGAGAGTACACAGTGGCAGAATACCTGACCACTGTGACTAACTCAAACTTAAAGAAAGATTTGACTATGTACAAACTCAGAGAGCATAGCCTTGCTTTTGAGAAAGGCCGCCGTAGGCAGACCTGGCTCTCAAGAGAAGACAGGCTATCTGCTCACTGGCCACAAAATGAGGTGGAAACTGAGCTGCACTTCCTAACCTCCTGACAAATGTATGGCCATAGTAGAGACACATCTTTCCCTCAGATTACACAGATCCACAAAGAATTCAAAAAACAAACCCGATTTTGATAAACTCCCATATCTACTGGGTGAAATATCACAGTGTGCAATCACAGCAGCAAGAAAAGGGCAACCAGTGAAGAACAAACACCATTGTAAATACAACCCATATTTATGTTTATTTATTTTCCCTTTTGTACTTGAACTATTTGCACATAATATGACATTTGTAATGTCTTTATTCTTTTGTAACTTCTGTGAGTGTAATGTTTACTGTTCATTTTATTGTTTATTTCTCTCTCTCTCTCTCTCTCTCTCTCTCTCTCTCTCTCTCTCTCTCTCTCTCTCTCTCTCTCTCTCTCTCTCTCTCATAGGTTCTGTTCTTATGCTAGACTGTTGCTACAGTGTACAGCAGCATTTGCTTTTTTCCTCGAATCCTATTTCACGGCATGTGTTATGAAAGCATTTTTGCTGTTCCTTTCTGACCCTCTCTCCTTTTCCCCTCTCTTCTATCTCCCCAATTTCCTCTCTCTCTCTCTCTCTCTTTCCTCTCTCTCTTTCCCTCTCCCTCCTCTCTCTCTCTCTCTCTCTCTCTCTCTCTCTCTCTCTTTCTCTCTCTCTCTTCCTCTCTCTCTCTTTCCCTCTCCCCCCTCTCTCTCTCTCTCTCTCTCTTTCCCTCTCCCTCTTTCCCTCTCTCTTTCCCTCTCTCTCTCCCCCTCTCTCTCTCTCTCTATTTCTCTGTCTCTTTCTATCTCTCAGAGTCTGTCACATTGCCCGCTGTATGACTCAGAGTCCTGAATATTCCTCCTTCTCAGTGATGGAGGGATGTCGTTTCTGAGGAATGTAATCCTGCATGCCAGGAGCGTCACAGCGCACCAAGAGAGAGAGAGAGAGAGAGAGAGAGAGAGAGAGCAAAAGAGAGAGAGAGAGAGAGAGAGAGGGAGAGAGAGAGAGAGAGAGCAAAAGAGAGAGAGAGAGAGAGAGAGAGAGAGAGAGAGAGAGAGAGAGCAAAAGAGAGAGAGAGAGAGAGGGAGAGAGCGAGAGAGAGAGCAAAAGAGAGAGAGAGAGAGAGAGAGAGAGAGAGAGAGCAAAAGAGAGAGAGAGAGAGAGAGAGAGAGAGAGAGAGAGAGAGAGAGAGAGAGAGAGAGAGAACAAAAAGAGAGAGAGAGAGGGAAAGAGAGATAGGGAGAGGGAAAGAGAGAGAGAGAGGGAGAGAGGGAAAGAGAGAGAGAGAGAGAGAGAGAGAGAGGGAAAGAGGGATGGGGGAACAGAAGGAGAGCAGACGGAACGTGGACGAGGGGGGCTGCAATAGCGAGCCAGCCAGGAGAGGAGAGTAGAGGACAAAGACGGGGAAAAGAGGGTAGACGACAAATATAACAAAAGTTGCATCCCTCTTCACAGCAGTAACACTCATCTTATTCACCGGCAGTGAAGTAAGACAAAACAAATACAACACACGTGTGCCATATAGACAATACACTCTTAGAAAAAAAGGTTACAAAAGGGTTCCACAGCTATCCCCATAGGGGAACCGTTTTTGGCTCCAGGTGGAACACTTTTGGGTTCCATGTAGAACCCTCTGTGGAAAGGGTTCTACATGGAACCAAAAAGGATTCTACCTGGAACCAAATAGGGTTATTCGAAGGGTTTTCCTATGCTGACAGAATTTAGGTTTAAGACATCTTTTTTTTTTCTAAGAGTGGAGCTCAACATACAGGTGTAGACATTATTCAACACTTTGTCTTCAACTTGTCTTGGGATAATCCTCCAATGAGAAGGCAGAGACAGAGACACACCCTCCCACCTCATATGAAGGAAACCTGTGTCGCTGTGAGAGACCAACTGGCCGTCCTTACATGTTCATGGAACTAACGCACACTCACATACATAGTGACACATATATACATACACAGACATTCGTGCACACAATCATGCTAATAAATAAACAGCTGCATGAATGGGAGAACGAGAGAAAGAAAGAAAGATAGAAAGAGCGGAAGAGAGAGAGAGCAAGATGCCTGAAAGTCACGCTACGAGGAACCATAACGACGCGCAATAATGAAATTGCTAATATTATTACTATAACAGTTGATGGAATACAAATGTGACATACAGGGAGATAATTGGGTACAAGAGTTGCATTGGTAGTTTCTCATCTTAAAGGCATTAAACTCCTGCCTTTTGCTAGCGCTTTAGCTCAGCACCACAGAGTATTATGCAGGTCCCATGACTGAGTTATTGCTCCATGTGTTTTTCTTTCTGCCTTTTCTGTTGCCTTTGGCTCACGGGTCTCTCGCTCCCTGCCCTGCGGCGAAATGTGATATAAGGAAAAAGCAAGGGATGACAGGATGGAGGGATGAGAGGAAATGGAGGGACACGTAAGGAGGAAAGAGGACGCGGGGGGCTTACCTTGCGTTTCTCTCCACCGAGCGTTGAAGGTTAGATGGAGGAATGTGATGTGTGTGGGTGTCAGTGAGGTGGTAATTTCAGGTGGGTCCTCTGGCTCCTCTCCTCCTTCAGCCACTCATGTCTCCCGGAGAAATTGGGATGGTATCAGATCAGTCAATATCAACAACAAAAAAAGGAATAAAAAATAAATAAAAACGTAGAAATGCCTCTGGTTTTAAAGCTTTTAAAGCTTGTTAGTTTACATGTGCAGAGGAAGGGAGGGGGGACGACAACAACAACAGAAAAAAAATGAATATTTTCACCAACTGCAGGTGGAACAAATTGTATTTTTCTTTTGGTTCTTCCTCTGTCTCTCTGGAGGAAATTTAGTCCATGTGCTTCTGCAGAAAATGAGCGAGTGAGAGAGAGAGACTCTGAGAGAGGGACAGAGTGAGAGCGAGAGAGGAGGGGAAAACGTCTATGCCGTCTTCAGGCTGACTAAAAGTGGATCTGAGGTGCACCTTCTGAATCTCAGCGCTCTCACACTCCGAGCGCTCTCACACTCCGGGGTGGAAAGTAGGAGGGAAGGAGAGAGAGAGAGAGAGAGAGAGAGAGAGAGAGAGAGAGAGAGAGAGAGAGAGAGAGAGAGAGCAAGCGAGAGAGTAGAGAGACAAGCAGTACATGCAGGCAGGTAGGCAGTACAGGCAGGCAGGCTATTCTAGTCGGCTTGGCTGAGAGGTAAGTGCAGTGCACTCCCACTCCCACAGCTTATAACTAGGGGCTGTGCACCTCCCAGGTCCAATCTCCTCACCCTAGCTTTACTCTGCGCTCCCTCTCTCACTTCAGGCTTATTTTGGGAAAAGAGAGTCAGGATTGTTCCTTGGGTTCCCTGCCACACAAAAGACAAGTGTGTGAGGGTGGATAGAGTGAGGTAGGACTGAGAAGGGAGTGGGCAGGATGGGGTAGCAGCACAGAGAGGGGTGGGGTAGAGTGAGGGAGGGAGGGAGGGGGCGGGGTGGTAGCTTCTATTGCCCCCTTTATTTACCCTCCCTCACTCCATCACACCCTCCCTGCCTCCCTCCCTCCCTCCCTGCCTCCCTCTCTCCTTCAGAGAAAGCTCCCAGCCCTTTCTCCCTCACTATTCAAGTTCTTGTTTTCCCACTTTGGATAGAAATACAGGCAGGCAAACACGAGGCTACACAACACACACACACACACACACACACACACACACACACACACACACACACACACACACACACACACACACACACACACACACACACACACACACACACACACACACACACACACACACACACACTTACTGGAGAGTGTTGGCACAAGAGTTGCCATAGAGGTTTCACGCTCAACAGCTTTCCACTCACCTCAAACAATCTTTCTCTTCACTTTCGGTGTATATTAGCCTAGGTCAAAGACCAAGATTAGTCAAGTAGTTGAATCAGGTGTAGGGTTACAAAAGTCCATACTTTTCCCAAAATGTCAGGTTTTCCAGAATCCCGGATTTCCTTCTTATTCCCTCCTCATTTCACAAATCTTCCAACCGTGATTTCTGGAAAATATTTAAAAGCAAGGCATCTCACATAATTGCACAAAACACAGGGCCCTAATCTCTGGGTGTGTGTCATGCAAGGTACATTAGGTACATTCACATACAAGTGGAAAAACATTTCCGTAAGTAATAAGGGGGGTAATCATGCAGCAATTTTAGGCTAATTGCTAACCATTCAATAATAAAAGCTCTCCGGCTATGCTAACCATTCCAGGATATTTGAATGTGGGCTATTGGACTACTGGCATAGTTGCTTATCACACTGTGGCTAATTGCTAATCATGCTGACGCTAACCATTCAAGGCTAATTGAACTGAAACTAACTGCATATCTGCATCCCTGAGTAGCTAATTGCTAATGGAATAGTGGCTAACTATTCAGGATGAATTACGACTTGTCTCAAACACATCAAACAGAGACTTACTATTCAGAATGTGTTCTACGTAGGGTTAGCATTCAGAGCTAATTGTTCATCTGTGTGTTGGCTGTGTGTTATGGTAGTGGACCTTGAAGCCTGACTCTGGATGCATTCCAAATTCTACCCTATTTCTTACATGGTGCACTTATTTTTGACCAGGGCCTATCTGGTCAAAAGTAGTGAACTATAGGGCCTCCCGGGTGGCGCAGCGGCGAAGGGCGCTGTACTGCAGTGCCAGCTGTGCCACCAGGGACTCTGGGTTCGCCCCCAGGCTCTGTCGTAACCGGCCGCGATCGGGGGGTCCGTGGGGCGACGCACATTTGGCCTAGCGTCGTCTGGGTTAGGGAGGGTTTGACCAGTAGGGAAATCCTTGTCTCATCGCGCACCAGCGTCTCCTGTGGCAGGCCGGGCGCAGTGCGTTCTAATCAAGGTTGCCAGGTGCACAGTGTTTCCTCCGACACATTTGTGCGGCTGGATTCCGGGTTGGTTGGCACTGTGTTAAGAAGCAGTGCGGCTTGGTTGGGTTGTGTGTCGGAGGACACATGACTTTCAACCTTCGTCTCTCCCGAGCCCGTACGGGAGTTGTAGCGATGAGACAAGATAATAGCTACTAAACAATTGGATACCACAAAATTGGAAAAGGAAAAAGGGGTAAAAAATAATAATAATAAATAAATAAATAAAAAGTAGTGAACTATAAAGGGATAGGGTACCATTCCGGACTCAGGCCAGGTCTGCGTTTGGACGAGGAAATCTCTTCCTGAGAGACCTACTGAGAGACCTATTCTATCTAGAGAGAGAGACTGAGACAGAGAGCGAGAAACATACATGACAAATATAGACTAAGTGAGAAAGAGAATATGTCTTACCTATTCTTACTGTGTGGTGTTCTTTTCTTTTCTTTTTTCTATTCCAAAAATGTCAACATGCAGAGTTCAAACCCAGACCTGACTGTCTGACTGTCTGTAATCACGTTGCCATTCATTGAACTGTCATTTTGTTTTTCTAATAAATCTCCCTCTACCACCGTCTAAACTCTCTATTAAAAGGAAAAAGGTTGTGCTGAACTCTCCCTTCCCCTTGTATGTTGACAAGGATTGCTTTTCAGGTAAAGCATATTTGGGTAGTGATCACTAGTTTCAATGGGAGCCCAGTCTTTGAAGAGCATCAGTTAGGCTTCTGTGTCTAATGGGGCTTTGTGTGTGTTTCTCTCTCCCGTTTCATCAGGAATGGCAATTTTCTGTGACAAAGAGATAGAGGGATGATAAAACATGCGATGGAGGAATGGAAAATCACAAAAAAACGAATAAATAATTTATTACAGTATTTGACATTTTCTATAAAAGGGTCTTAAGGAGGGCTATAAAAGGGTCTTAAGGAGTGCTATAAAAGGGTCTTAAGGAGGGCTATAAAAGGGTCTTAAGGAGTGCTATAAAAGGGTCTTAAGTAGTGCTATAAAAGGGTCTTAAGGAGGGCTATAAAAGGGTCTTAAGGAGGGCTATAAAAGGGTCTTAAGGAGGGCTATAAAATGGTCTTAAGGAGGGCTATAAAATGGTCTTAAGGAGGGCTATAAAAGGGTCTTAAGAAGGGCTATAAAAGGGTCTTAACTTCTTGCGTGGAGCCATGCCGGATCCGGTAGCGTAATCATAGCCTCAAGCTCAATACCATAACGCAACGTTAACTATTCACGAAAATCGCAAATGAAATGAAATTAATATGCTAGCTCTCAAGCTTAGCCTTTTGTTAACAACACTGTCATCTCAGATTTTCAAAAATATGCTTCTCAAGCATAGCAAACTAGCATTTGTGCAACAGTACTGATAGCTAGCGTAGCATTTAGCGTTAGCATCAGCAGGAAACATTTTCACAAAAACCAGCAAAAACATTCAAATAAATAATTTACCTTTGAAGAACTTCGGATGTTTTCAATGAGGAGACTCAGTTAGATAGCAATGTTCAGTTTTTCCTGAAAGATTTTTTGTGCAGGACAAATCGGTCCGTTTGGTGCGTCAAGTTTGGCTACCAAAACAAAACGAAAATTCAGTTATCTAAACGCCAAACTTTTTTCCAAATTAACTCCATAATATCGACTGAAACATGGCAAACGTTGTTTAGAACCAATCCTCAAGGTGTTTTTCACATATCTCTTCAATGATGCACACTTCCAGGAACGATACTTCTCTGTCTGTGTCGCATGGTAAAATTATTGCCACTGAGAGTTACGCACCAACGTAGACAAAGGACACCGGACGGGACCCTGGCAAATGAAGTCTCTTATGGCCAATCTTCCAATAATATGCCTACAAATACGTCACAATGCTGCAGACATCTTGGAGGAACGGCAGAGCGCATAAGCTCGTTCACAGCATATTCACAGCCATATAAGGAGACAATGGAAAACAGAGCCTCAAAAATCCTGCTCATTTCCGGTTTGAAGTTGCATCTTGGTTTCGCCTGTAAAATCAGTTCTGGGGCACGCACAGATAATATCTTTGCAGCTTTGAAAACGTCAGAGTGTTTTCTTTCCAAAGCTGGCAATTATATGCATAGTCGAGCATCTTTTTGTGAGAATATATTGCGCTTAAAACGGGCACGTTTTTTTATCCAATAATGAAATAGCGCCCCCTAGCTTCAACTGGTTAAGGAGGGCTATAAAAGGGTCTTAAGGAGTGCTATAAAAGGGTCTTAAGGAGTGCTATAAAAGGGTCTTAAGGAGGGCTGTAAAAGGGTCTTAAGGAGTGCTATAAAAGGGTCTTAAGGAGTGTTATAAAAGGGTCTTAAGGAGGGCTATAAAAGGGTCTTAAGGAGGGCTATAAAAGGGTCTTAAGGTGGGCTATAAAAGGGTCTTAAGGAGTGCTATAAAAGGGTCTTAAGGAGGGCTATAAAAGGGTCTTAAGGAGTGCTATAAAAGGGTCTTAAGGAGGGCTATAAAAGGGTCTTAAGGAGGGCTATAAAAGGGTCTTAAGGAGTGCTATAAAAGGGTCTTAAGGAGGGCTATAAAAGGGTCTTAAGGAGTGCTATAAAAGGGTCTTAAGGAGGGCTATAAAAGGGTCTTAAAGAGTGCTATAAAAGGGTCTTAAGGAGTGCTACAAAAGGGTCTTAAGGAGGGCTATAAAAGGGTCTTAAGGAGGGCTATAAAAGGGTCTTAAGGAGGGCTATAAAAGGGTCTTAAGGAGGGCTATAAAAGGGTCTTAAGGAGTGCTATAAAAGGGCCATTGAAGTATCCCAGACGGTACCATATTTTCTATGTTGTCATCCACTTTTGACCAGGCCTCTGTGCCATTTGGGACACAACCTATGACAAAGATGGAACAAAAAAACGGTTTGTTCATTATTGGTCACGTTAAATTGAATAATCTCAGAAAAATAAGCACCGTGGCTAAGGTCTGTGAGAGGCCGTAGTGTATGTGACTTTGAGTGAATGGCTCTCAGAGCACATACATGGAAAGGGCGGGGTGTCCAGATGCCCAATAATGATGTCATCAATAGCAGCCCTGTGTGTGGTGGTAAAGGGCCTGTGGAGTGTGAAGTCAGACCTGCCATTCATGCACCCAGGTGTGTGTGTGTTTACCCCTCAACTTTCAATCCCCCCTCCCATAGTTTGAGAATTATATTTTTAAAATCACTCTAATGCACAACACACACCACACACACATGAATCCGCAAATCCACAAACCATTCACTCCTGTACAGTACCTCTCCACTGTCAACAGACCCGTCTCCTTTACAATACCTCTCTACCACCAACAGGTCAGTCTCCTGTACACTTACCTCTCCACCGTCAACAGACCAGTCTGCTTTACAGTACCTCTCTACCGTTAACAGGTCAGTCTCCTGTACAGTACCTCTTTACTGTCAACAGACCAGTCTTGTTTACAATACCTCTCTACCGTTAACAGGTCAGTCTCCTGTACAGAACATCTCTACTGTCAACAGACAAGTCTCCTTTACAGTACCTCTCTACCCTCAACAGGTCACTCTCCTGTACAGTACCTCTCTACCGTTAACAGACCAGTCTCCTGTACAATCCCTCTCTACCGTTAACAGACCAGTCTCCTGTACAATCCCTCTCTACCGTTAACAGACCAGTCTCCTGTACAATCCCTCTCTACCGTTAACATAACAGTCTCCGAGTACAGTACCTCTCTGCTGTCAACAGACCAGTCTCCTTTACAGTACCTCTCTACCGTCAACAGGTCAGTCTCCTGGACAATACCTCTCTACCGTTAACAGACCAGTCTCCTGTACAGTACCTCTCTGCTGTCAACAGACCAGTCTCCTTTACAGTACCTCTCTACCGTCAACAGGTCAGTCTCCTGTACAGTACCTCTCTACGCTCAACAGACCAGTCTGCTGTATAATACCTCTCTACCCCCAATGACCAGTCTCCTGTACAGTACCTCTCTACTGTCAACAGAGCAGTCTCCTGAATATCACCGCTCCACCCTCAACAGGTCAGTCTCCTGTACAATACCTCTCTACTGTCAAAAGATCAGTCTCCTTTACAATACCAATCTACCGTCAAAAGACCAGTCTCCTGTACAATACCTCTCTACTGTCAATAGGTCAGTCTCCTGTACAGTACCTCTCTACCGTTAACAGGTCAGTCTCCTGTAAAACACCTCTCTACCGTTAACAGACCAGTCTCCTCTATAATACCTCTCTACCGTTAACAGACCAGTCTCCTCTATAATACCTCTCTACCGTTAACAGGTCAGTCTCCTGTACAGTACCTCTCTACCGTTAACAGACCAGTCTCCTCTATAATACCTCTCTACCGTCAACAGACCAGTCTCCTGTACAGTACCTCTCTACTGTCAACAGACCAGTCTCCTTTACAATACCTGTCTACCATTAACAGACCAGTCTCCTGTACAGTACCACTCTACTGTCAACAGACCAGCCTCCTGTACAGCACCTCTCTACCGTCAACAGGTCAGTCGCCGGTACAGTACCTCGCTACTGTCAACAGACCAGTCTCCTTTACAATACCTGTCTACCATTAACAGACCAGTCTCCTGTACAGTACCACTCTACTGTCAACAGACCAGCCTCCTGTACAGTACCTCTCTACCGTCAACAAGTCAGTCTCCTGTACAGTACCTCTCTACTGTCAACAGACCATTCTCCTATACAGTACCTCTCTACCGTCAACAGGTCAGTCTCCTGTACAGTACCTCTCTACCGTTAACAGACCAGTATCCTGTACAGTACCTCTCCACCATTAACAGACCAGTCTCCTGTATAATACCTCTCTACGCTCAACAGACCAGTCTGCTGTATAATACCTCTCTACCCTCAACAGGTCAGTCTCCTGTGCAATACCTCGCTACTTACTGTCAACAGACCAGTCTCCTTTACAATACCTCTCTACCGTTAACAGACCAGTCTCCTGTACAGTACCTCTCTACTGTCAAAAGACCAGTCTGCTTTACTATACCAATCTACCGTCAAAAGACCAGTCTCCTGTACAATACCTCTCTACCATTAACAGACCAGTCTCCTGTACAGTACCTCTCTACTGTCAACAGAATAGTCTACTTTACAGTACCTCTCCACTGTTAACAGACCAGTCTCCTGTACAGTACCTCTCTACTGTCAACAGACCAGTCTCCTGTATAATACCTCTCTACCCTCAACAGGTCAGTGTCCTGTACAATACCTCTCTACTGTCAACAGACCAGTCTCCTGTACAATACCTCTCTACCGTCAATAGACCAGTCTCCTGTACATTACCTCTCTACTGTCAACAGACCAGTCTCCTTTACAATACCTCTCTACCGTTAACAGACCAGTCTCCTGTACAGTACCTCTCTACCGTCAACAGACCAGTATCCTGTACAATACCTTTCTACTGTCAACAGACCAGTCTCATTTACAATACCTCTCTACCGTCAACAGGTCAGTCTCCTGTACAGTACCTCTCTACCCTCAACAGACCAGTATCCTGTACAATACCTCTCTACTGTCAACAGACCAGTATCCTGTACAATACCTCTCTACCGTCAACAGGTCAGTCTCCTGTACAGTACGTCTCTACCCTCAACAGATCAGTCTCCTGTACAGTACCTCTCTACCGTTAACAGACCAGTCTCCTGTATATTACCTCTCTACCGTCAACAGGTCAGTCTCCTGTACAGTACCTCTCTACCGTTAACAGGTCAGTCTCCTGTACAGTACCTCTCTACCGTCAACAGACCAGTCTCCTGTATAATACCTCTCTACCCTCAACAGGCCAGTCTCCTCTCACACACTTACAAGGTGCCAAATTCCCCTGAAGAGGGAAAAACACCTGATCGTAAGTCCATTTTTTCCCTTCCTTCCACCCTCCCTTCCCGACCCTCTCCATTCCTCTCCATGACAAGCGTCAAAACAAACAGTGGTGGTTTACTAACTGGAAACCCACACCATTGCATCATACAGGCTGTTTAGCTATGGATGTGTGTCAAATCCCTGAAATAACCTCTGACAGAGAGGGCTGGCGTCGCTAATATGTCTCACCCTGTACCCCAGCATGGTGTATGTAAAATGGTCCCACTGTGTGCTAATTTGGGGTGTATATTCACATGAGTGGGATTGTGTGTGTTTCTGTGTGTATGTTTTGGGTGGGGTGTGTGTGTTTGGGGTGTAAATGCATGGGTGGGGTTGTATACATGGTCTGAGAGTAGTCTGTATGTGTTGGTTGTTGGGTGGAGGGTGTTTGCATGTGTGTATATTTGTGTGGTGTGTACGTGTTTGTATATATTTGTGTGGTTTTAAGTGGGGGGAAGGCCTACTTTAGGGATGACTCAAGCTTTTTAAAGTTAAACCTCTCTTTTAGCAGTATCCTTGACAGGGTTGTGTTATTGAGATGCACATCATGCAATCTTCAGTAATCTATTGTGTAAGGTACCTTGCTGAATATCTAAAACAGTTATTTCTGGTAGAATCTTGATATTTTAGTTCTCTCAACATGTCACATGTTAGTAATAGAGGTCAAAGTTCAAAGGTCACCAGAGGACCGGATGGGACAGGTGTTCCTGTGTCCCCGGCTCCAGAGAATATTTTCGTATCTCAGTTTTTTCCCTCTATTTTATCATCCCTCTTTACAATTTTCTCCATTGCTCACTCTCTTTCCCTCATTGAAATTCTATTTTCTTGTCTATAAACCGTGACTTTACTGCTGCTATCTCCATCTCTTTCTCTTCTCTGTTTTTTCATACTCCCTTGTTTCTTCTCTCTGTATCAGCCTCTTTCTCCTCTCTGTTTCAGAAGGGTGGTTTTCTCTCTCAGGTGATTCTGGTCCACTTTTGTCTGCTATAACCTTACAATGGAATGCATGGCATTCACCATGGTGGCTAGAGGGAGGGAGGGAGGGAGGGAGGGCAATAGAGAGAGAGAGCAATAGAGAGAGAGAGCAATAGAGAGAGAGAGCAATAGAGAGAGAGAGCAATAGAGAGAGAGAGCAAAAGAGAGAGAGAGAGAGAGAGCAAAAGAGAGGAAGGGAGGAACGAATGTAGAGGGAAATCAGAGAGGAGAATGAAAGGAGAGAACAGGGGAGGAGAAAAGCTGGAGAGAAGGGGAAACACGGGACGGGTAAACGAGTAAAGGAGTGAGAACAGGGGAGGGAGAAAAGTAAAGTGCAAATGATCAGAGGACAGGAAGGGAGGAAAAAGGAAGAAAAACAACTTGAGCAGACAAGAAAAGAAAGAAGGGAGAAAAGAGGGAGGAGAGGCAGGGTCTTTTTTTTACCCAATGTTTAAACTGTGGCACTCTGAAATTGATATACATTTCAGGGGGAAATTCCTTTGTGCTGGTCCTGGGGCTTTGCCAAGAAACCTGACTGGCATTTCAGGGGCGGGAGAGAGATGGAGGAATGATATTTTGGCTAGCCTCCCCCTTGGCTAACCTGGCCCATATTGTACCTGAGCTCTGTTTCCCCTGGGTCATTATTTGACACTGATAACAGGGGGGTGGGGACAGAGGAGAGAAGAAGGATGTCAGTGTTTTCACCCTGGGAAAGAGAGCTCCGTAGAGATTAGAGGACAGGGATGGTCAACCTCACGTCCATCTGGCTGACAAAAGGAAGAGGGATCAACACGAGAAATAGGCAACACAGAGGGGATGGAACAGCAGGAGAAGCCCACATTTTAAACAGGGCTGTTACAGTAATCCCTATTCGACACACACACACGCACACGCACACACACACACACAGGTGAGTAAATAGGAGAGTGGCGACTGAATGGTATTTTACTGCTCCTGTATTTATGGCAGGTTATTTTGACCATGGGTGGTCTCTGCTCAAAACGAATTAATCAACGTCTGTGTGTATGTTTACCCGCTCAACCTTCAATCCCCCTCCCATAGTTTGTGAATTCTATTTTTAAATTCACTCTCTAATGCACAACACACCCTACACACACATACACACACACATATCATGTGTGTGTGTGTGTGTGCACATTCTTGTGAATGTGTATGTGTGTGTGTGTGTGCACATCATTGTGATATGTATGTGTGTATGTGAGGTTAACCTTACATACCAATGGATATTCTAATCAGCTGAGATGGAGGGATGAAAGAATGTCCTGATTATTACCCAGTAATTGTTTCCAGAGTGTGGTAGCTGGTCCTATATTTCACACTGCAACACTCACATAGACAGGAGGGTGAAATGACCCATAGGATCTCATCTACGGTCAGTTAAACATGTTTCACTCTGTAGGTGAAGTTTGGAATATGAGAAGACACAACTGATCCTAGATCTTTTGAGTACAAGTGCAACCTCTACACTGCTTTATCAAAATCTGCTTTTTTGAGGAAGGCTTTACATGCGATGGTGGTGATATGTAGTTTCCTTACCAAGTTCAATGCACTGATATTCGCTCTGTATAAGATAAATGTAACATAATGCAAAAATGAACACTCTGCTTCCAGTACTTCATAAAGACCCATGTCTGTCTCAGATACTGTACTTACAGGTATAGGATCTTAATTTGAGCCAGTTTGATACAGCAGGGAAACAATCTTACAGCAACAGGAAATGTGAATTATTATATGGATTATAATTCATTAACTTCTTTGTCGGGGTTGATACATTTTTCATAAGAGAAATTACAAACTTCAGAAGCCTTTTTAAGCCTCAAATACACTACCAGTTTTAAATGTCGTAAATTGCAGGAAAGTTATGCAACAGGGTGATCAACAGAAGATCTTACAGCTAGCTTGTAACGATTGTCCTCCTCCTCTTCTGACGAGGAGGAGTAGTAGGAAGGATCGGAGGACCAATGTGCAGCGTGCTAAGTATCCATGAACACTGAACAAAACAATAAACAACACCGTGAAATAACAAAAACAGTTCCGTGTGGAACAAACACTGACATGGAAAACAAACACCCACAACTCAAAGGTGAAACCAGGCGACCTAAGTATGGTTCTCAATCAGGGACAACCAGGCTACCTAAGTATGGTTCTCAATCAGGGACAACCAGGCTACCTAAGTATGGTTCTCAATCAGGGACAACCAGGCTACCTAAGTATGGTTCTCAATCAGGGACAACCATTGACAGCTGCCTCTGATTGAGAACCATACCAGGCCAAACGCAGAAATCTCAAATCATAGAAAAAAGAACATAGACAACCCACCCAACTCACGCCCTGACCATACTAAAACAAAGACATTGCAAAAGATTTAAGGTCAGAACGTGACATAGCTGTACATGGATTTGAGTGGCCTTGATAATGATGATCCTCCAGGGCATATCAGTGAGAAGGTAACTACAGTATATCTCTTAAACCTCACTCATCGCCTCATCCCTACTTCTGAATCAAGAGGGGGACTCTTTACTCATCCCCCTCTTGTTCTTCATCCTCCTCTCACTTCACCTGAAGTCTTCCCCTTCTCCCTCTCTTCTTTTCCCTCTTGCTGAAAGACTCTTTCCACAAGCGTCCACACTGCAAAGACAAAACAATGAGGCATTTTAAGCAAAATCATTCGGTGAATACGAGTAATTGACATTTTTTTGTTATTATTTTTAAACTGATTTTCTGTTTCAGAACCAGCAGGCAAGGGAGCAACTGTGGAGGACCACAGCATGGTCATTGTTTGTCTTTGCAGTGTCCCAGAACCAAAATAATTCTATTAGAGTAAATACAGTTCAACTAACGGAGCTCCCACCAGTGCCCCCGCACATTGACTCTGTACTGGTACCCCCTGTATATAGCCCCGTTATTGTTATTTACTGCTGCTCTTTAACTATTTGCTATTCTTATCTCTTACCTTTTTTGGAGGGGGGGGGGTATTTTCTTAAAATTGCATTGTTGATTAAGGGCTTGTAAGTAAGCATTACACTGTAAGGTCTAAACCTGTTGTTTTCGACACGTGACAATTTGATTGGATATGATTTGAGTCCAGGAAACAAGCCCAAATTCCAGAGCAGGGATGGATTTTAAAGGGACAAGGGCATCGGTAGTCCAAGGATGGCTGAAGTTTATCTAACAGACTCCCATCCAGAGGGACCCACAGAAGTAACCAGGGTCAACGCCCTGCTCAAGGGCATGTCGACAGATTTTCAAAAACAGGGACTCAAACCAGCAACCTATCAGCCACCGGCCCAAGCTCCCAACCATCAGGCCACCAGGCCACCAACCACCAACCAACCCCCCCAGAGCCCCCCTGAGAAAAAAACAAAAGACATCAAAGACAACAAAAATAATAAAAGCAATGCCAACTGTATATTATTGAATGCATGTATGGCACTATTTACATGTGTGGGTGCATCCATGTATTTGCACTTGTGTGCATTAGAATGAGTGTGTGTGTATATGCAGATTGAGATGAATACTTAAATACTTTACTAAGAGTATTAGTATATTAGTAATTGACTGACCCGGTCTCTCCAGATCTCCCATCTCCCAATTTTAGATCAATGTTATGCATTTTCAGCCATTCCTGAACCTGAGACCAGAAACAGGCTACCTGAGGGCAATACCAAAACAAAGGGTCTATTGATTCTGTATCCTCACAACAAAATCTGCAGAGCTGTGATGATTGTATGTCCCAAATAATCAACATTTTGATGGTGACAATAATTCTGTACAAACATTTTAGCTGAAAATCACAAAGTCCTGCATCTTGCCTCATTTTAAATATAAATGTATACACCGTGTAGCATGGAATCGGTACATCACAAATCACTTTCCAACTATTTTGCTGTCTGTATGGCACAGCTGTCAACATCCTGGTCCTCAAATAAAACTGGTATACTGCTGTTCTGATACTTTATATTGGGCACATGCCTCCTCCATCTTGCATTGAGCAGACCTTCCCATACAATTCTCATAACTCCATGAAAGACATAACTCTAATTTACAATATCATTTAAAAACGATATACCCTTTTCCATAAATACAGTTATTTTTTCAGCCAACACATTTGAGTTCAGCCATAATATTTGTTGTAATATTTGTTCTATATTTTCAAGGGGATGAAATTGAAATTGTAGCCAACTCTGCAATGCCTGTATGAAAAAAGTTACATTTTCAATTCATTGACAATGAGACATGGCAATCTGCACAAAGGCAATTTTTATACAATGGATGAGCATTTCTTTGTAATATACTTGAGAACCATTTAGGGTTCAAGTAAAACTTTTGGATAAGGGAAGCCTTTAGAGAGATGTTTAGTGCTTTCATATGTAATACTCTGAATCCACCCAGTTCATCTTCATTATATAGATAGGCATGCTTTACCTTGTCTGGTTTAGCATCCCAGATAAAGCTAAATATTATTTGCTCATATGATTTGAAAATCATCAGGAGTAGGCAGAGCCATAAGTAAGTGAATAAACTGAGATATGACGGAGGAGTTAATCAGGGCCATGTTTACATAAATAGACAGGTATTTACCTCTCCATGGTTGCAGAATCTATTTTTTTACACATTTTCTATTGAAATGTGTTGTGGAGAGCTAATTTATTTATTTTGTGATATCAGGTATGAAGGTAAGACCCAGATGCAGTCAACGTTGAATTAACAATTTTTTAATAACCCAACAGGAGCAGGCAATAGACAGGTCAAGGCTGGCATGCATCAGTAAACCAGAGGTGGGGAAACGGTACCGGACGGCAAGCAGGCTCAGGGTAGGCAGAGGTCAATAATCCAGAGGTGGGGAAAAGGTACAGGTCGGCAGGCAGGTTCAGGTGCAGGCAGAGGGGTCAGGCAGGCGGGTTCAGAGTCAGGACAGGCAAGGGTCAAAAGAGAAAAATAGAGACTGGGAAAAGCAAGAGCTGAGACAACAAAACGGTGGTTGACCTGACAAACAAGACGAACTGGCAACAGACCAACAGAGAACACAGGTATAAATACACAGGGGATAATGGGGAAGATAGGCGACACCTGGAGGGGGGTGGAGACAATCACAAATACAGGTGAAACAGATAAGGGTGTGACATGTGATTTGAATACCAAGTATATCTACTTCCCCGTCACCCATTTTATAGGTAGGTTAATGTCAAAGTTTTATTTTTTTAAGATCCAAAATGTAATATTGTACACTTATCATCATTTGGTTTTAATCCAGAGAGTCCAGAAGTTATCTATATCTTCAACGAGACATTACAGGGATCTAGCTTGCGGACGTAATATAACACTTGAATCAAGACTTGGATTTCTAATCCCCTAATGTTGTTATTTGATCTGATTTTAATAGTTAGCATTTCAATGGCCATAATGAATAGATATGGTGACAGCGGGCACCCTTGTTTAACTCCTCTTGACAATTCAAGACTCTCTGAGAAGTAGCCGCTATTTACTATTTTACACCTGGGGTTGCTATACATTACTTTTACCCATTTTATAAGAGAATCACCAAAATTGAAAAAAATATCTGGGCTTTCATAAATAAATTACAGTCTTACTTTATCAAAGGCCTTTTCAAAATTCACTATAAATACCATGCCTGGCTTCTTAGATGTTTTAGGTTGTTCTGTTAAAAAGTTATTCCTCTGTTAATAGGGCTTCACTGATATTTTTGTACATTTGTTAATTTGAAATTTGTTCAATTATTTGGAAACAATTCCTTACAGTAATCGTTATTCAGGGGGTGAGGTGAGACAGAAAAGTATTAAAATATTTAGCTTCAGAGAATCATAGATGACTCTGTCTTTTAGTAACAAGTTTCTGCAAGTTATCTTTGGAGATTCAAGAATAATTTTGTGCATTTTTATCCATATTCCATCCAGTTTGCTTTATTTTTTAAATCGATTATATTAGATCGTTCTTGAATAAGAACTTATGTTGTATCTCTGTAGTAAGGTTTTTATTGCTATCTACCTGTACTATTATTTAATGTATTTCCCTTGTTAGTCTTGTCTCTTTAGACAGAAACTGCTTTGTTATTATTGATGGATATTGAACTGAATGATCTCTAAAGGTACATTTAAAGGTATCCCAAACATTAAGGGGATTTGCTGAACCTATATTGTCCTGGACAAATTCCATTATAAATGATTTTGTCTTAGTTTACTGGAGAACAATTGATTTTTAACTGTGATTAAATATTCAATATCCCTGTCCATGTGGAAATTCTATAAGAGTTATGTGAAGGCCAATTAGATGATGATCTGATTGCATTCTGTCTCCTATTAATACTTTTTAACCTTTGATGCAAGAGAGAAAGATAAAAGAAAGTATCAAGATGACTAGTTTGATCAGGGTTTTTCTCCCACTATTAATAATGTGTCCATAATATTTGTGATTTCCTTAAGGGCAAGGTGATGATAGTTTTTAGAGTGATTTCTGTCACGTTGTCTAATGATTGTAGACAGGCACAAGAATGCGTAACATGGATTTTTATTTACTCCACCCAAACAAAAGAGTGAGGTGTAAAACCTCTAAATAATACATGGTACGAGACCCGTAAAGCAGGTGCACAATAACATGCAGCATGGAAGCCGATACAACAGCACAGGTACTCACAGGACCAACGGACATGGAAACAATAAGACAAGGACAACTGGGAACAGAGGGCACATAAATAACATACTAATCAAGGGGGAATGTGAACCAAGTGTGCGTAATGAGACAAGACAGTCCAGGGTTGGTGGTAATGAACCCAGTTCAGTGATGCCTAGAGTGCCGGTGACGTAGACCTCTGGAGCTGGTGAACGGAATGAGCAGCAGTACCGGGGGATCCGTGACAATTTCCTTAGGGTCCATTGAGGTAATTAACACTGTGTTACAGTCTCCCACCATAGTGATTTGATCGTTTGTTGCCCGTAAGTTCAATAAATGGGTATAAATGTTTTCGAAGTAGTATGGGTCATCCTGATTTGGACCATATAGTTTTTCATCCACTTTGATATTGTAACAATGTGTGTGTAGGCGCAGGAGGATCGAACTTGGTATAAATAGAGTTATAAATTAACTTAACAAGACTCCAAAACAGTATGGAATGAACGGAGTACGCCGGGGCCCCACTGAAAGGGAGAAAGGTTAGTGGAGGAGTGGCGGAGCCCTGGGCCATCTCTGACCAGGGCACGAATGCTGCCCACTCCCCCGGCCGGTCCTGGCAATAAGACCTCAGAAACCTACCCACATCCTGGTTAACTCTCTCCACCTGCCCATTACTCTAGGGGTGAAAACCTGAGGTAAGGCTGACCGAGACCCTCAGACATTCCATGAACGCCTTCCAGACCCTTGGTATGAACTGGGGACCTCAGGCACCCCGTAGTGCAGGAAGACGTGTGTAAACAGGGCCTCCGCAGTTTGTAGGGCCGTAGGGAGACCGGGCAAAGGGAGGAGATGACAGGACTTAGAAAAAGGATCCACCACAACCAGGATCGTGGTGTTACCCTGTGAAGGTGGAAGATCGGTTAGGAAATCCACCGACAGGTGTGACCACGGCCGTTGTGGAATGGGTAAGGGTTGTAACTTACCTCTGGGCAGGTGTCTAGGAGCCTTGCACTGGGCGCACACTGAGCAGGAGGAAACATAAACCATCACGTCCTTAGCTCAAGTGGGCCAACAGTACTTCCCACTAAGACAGTGCACTGTCCGAACGATTACAGGATAACCAGATGAGGGTGACGTGTGGGCCCAATGGATCAGCCGGTCGCGGACAGCAGACGGAACGTACAGACGCCCAGCGGGACACTGAGGGGGAGCGGACTCTGCACGTGACGCACGCTCCATGTCTGCGTCCAGCTCCCACACTACCAGTGCCACCAAACAAGAGGCGTGGCCAATCCTCTGTGTCATACAGCCGGGACAATGCTTCTGCCTTAACGTTCTGGGAGCCTGGTCTGTAAGAAAGGGAAAACACAAAACGGGTGAAAAACATGGCCCACCTTGCCTGGCGAGGGTTCAGTACCCTCGCCACCAGGATGTACTCCAGATTGAGGTGGTCAGTCCAGATGAGAAAAGGGTGTCTAGCCCCCTCAAGCCAATGTCTCCATGCCTTTAGGGCCTTGACAACAGTCAACAACTCCCGGTCACCCACGTCATAGTTTCGCTCCGCCGGGCTGAGCCTCTTCGAGAGGAAGGTACAAGGGCGGAGCTTCGGTAGCGTATCCGAGCGCTGAGAGAGCACAGCTCCTATCCCAGCCTCGGACGCGTCCACCTCCACTATGAACTCCAAAGAGGGATCCGGAAGGGCCAGCATGGGAGTCGAGGTAAACCAAGCCCTCAGGTGACTGAAAGCCCTGTCCGCCTCAGCTGTCCACTGCAAGCACACCGGGCCCCCCTTCAGCAGTGATGTAATGGGAGCCGCTACCTGACCAATACCCCGGATAAACCTCCGGTTGTAGTTGGCAAACCCTAAGAATCACTGCACCTTCTTTACCGTGGTGGGAGTCGGCCAATTACGCACGGCTGCAATGCAGTCACTCTCCATCTCCACCCCTGACGTGGAAAGGTGATGCCCTAGGAAGGAGACGGACTGTTTGAAAACCGGTCATGCTCCAACAGGCGACCAAGCACATTGCGCACCAGGGACACATGCTCGACGCGTGTAGCAGAGTATATCAAAATGTCATCAATATACACCACTACACGCGCAGATCTCTGAAAATCTTGTCTACAAAAGTTTGGAAGACTGATGGCGCATTCATCTACCCATACGGCATGAAGAGGGACTCATAGTGCCCAGAGGTGGTACTGAAAGCCGTCTTACACTCGTCTCCCTCTCAAATACGCACCAGGTTGTAAGCACTCCTGAGATCTAGTTTGGTTCATTGACTCGATCGCTGTGGCTATGAGAGGTAGCGGGTAATTATACCTCACCGTGATCTGATTTAGACCCCGGTAGTCAATACACGGACGCAGACCTCCCTCCTTCTTCGTCACAAAAAAGAAACTTGAGGAGACAGGTGAAGTGGAGGACCGAATGTACCCCTGATGCAGGAATTCAGAGATATATGTTTCCACAGCCTCTGTCTCCGTCTGTGAGAGGGGATACAAGTGACTCCTGGGAAGTGCAGCATCTACCAGGAGATCTATCGCACAATCGGCCCGTTGATGAGGTGGTAATTGAGTTGCCTTCTTTTTAGACCTGGTCTGGACTCTCCACAGTGGTAGCACCAACAGAAACCCCTAAACACCTACCTGAGCACTCTCGCGACCACCCGTGAGAGTCCTCTGTGGCCAAGAAACAGTAGGGTTATGACAAGCTAAACAGGATAGGCCCAGCACCCCGGGAAACGCAGGAGAGTCAATAAGGTAGAGACTAATTTTCTCTGTGTGACCTCCCTGCGTCACCATACCCAAAGGAGCAGTGACCTCCCTAAATAACCCTGACCCTAATGGTCGACTATCTAAGGCGTAAACGGGGAAGGGCACATCCACAGGAACAATGTGGGTCCCCAAACTATGAGCTAACACTCTATCAATGAAATTCCCAGCCGCACCTGAATCTACGAGCGCCTTATGCTGGGAATGCGGAGAAAACTCAGGAAAAGTGACAGACACAAACATATGTGCAACAGAGGACTCTGGGTGAGAATGGTGCCAGCTCACCTGGGGTGGCGCCAGAGCGCCCTGCCTGCTGCCTCAATTCCCAGAGGAACCAACCCGGCACCGACCAGCAGTGTGACCTCTGAGGCCACAGATGGTGCACGAGCGGAAACCCCCTCCGGTCTTCCTGCGCACCGTCCCTCTCAGCTCCATGGGTATCGGAGACGGGGTGCGGGAGGATGGAACCACCAGACCCCGATCTGTACGTCCGCAAGTAGCCAGCAGGTTGTCCAGCCGGATGGACAGGTCCACCAGCTGTTCGAAAGTGGGGGTGGTGTCTCTGCAGGCCAGCTCCCAACGGACGTCCTCGCGCAGACTGCAGTGGTCGATCAGGGCCCTGTTGTTCCATCCCGCGCCAGCATCCAGGGTCCTAAACTCCAGGGCAAACTCCTGTGCGCTCCTCGTCTCTTGCCTCAGATGGTAGAGGCGCTCTGAACTCCTCAAAATGGTCCAACGCTGCATCTCCCTCTATCCACACAGCGTTGACCCACTCCAGGGCTTTTTCCTGGTGAGGCACGAGACGAGGGCGGACACCTTCTCACGGTCCGATGGAGCTGGGTGGACCGTGGCCAGATAGAGGTTTAGTTGAAGGAGGAAACCCTGGCAGTAGGCAGCACTCCCGTTGTACTCCTGTGGCATGGAGAGACGGATCCCACTGGGTTCAGGTGGGAAAGGGGCGCTCGGTTGTGCTGGTAGAGGAACTAGAAGAACTCCCTGTCTCTCCCAGCGGTCCATAGTCTGGACAACGTGATCCACGGCGGCGGCCAGATGGTAAAGCTACCGCATGATCCTTGACGCACTCCTCCACCTCCATGACCTGAGTACCTTCTCCTGCTGACTCCATAGATGGTCGGAGATTCTGTAACAATGTTTGCGTAGGTGGCAGGGAAGACAGGCGCAGGAGAATTGAACTTGGTATAAATGGAGTTGTTTAATAAACTTAACAAAACTCCAAAACCAGAATACAACATAAAAAAAAGTGGGTACAAGAACCCGTCGCGCACCAATACATAATACACGAACATACAAACAAACAATCTCAGACAAGGACATGATGGGAAACAGAGGGTTAAATACACAACATGTAAACAATGGAATTTGAACCAGGTGTGAAGGAAGACAAGACAAAACCAATGGAAATGAAAAATGGATTAGTGATGGCTAGAAGATGGTGACGTAGACCCCCGAACACCGCCCGAACAAGGAGAGGGACCGACATTCAGCGGAAGTTGTGACAGCTACTCAAAATGAGGTTCACCTTCCAGCAGGACAATGACCCTAAGCATACTGCTAAAGCAACACTTGAGTGGTTTAAGGGGAAACATTTGAATGTCTTGGAATGGCTTAGTCAAAGCCCAGACCTCAATCCAATTGACAATCTGTGGTATAACTTAAAGATTGCTTTACACAAGCGGAACCCATCCAACTTGATGGAGCTGGAGCAGTTTTGCATCCCAGTGGCTAGATGTGCCAAGCTTTTAGAGACATACCCCAAGAGACTTGCAGCTCTAATTGCTGCAAAAGGTGGCTCTACAAAGTATTGACTTTGTGGGGGTGAAAAGTTATGCACGCTCAAGTTTTCATTTTTTTTGTCTTATTTCTTGTTTGTTTAACAACAACAACAAAAAATATTTTCAAAGTGGCATTTTGGGTAAATCAAATGATACAAAACCCCTGAAAATCAATTTTAATTCCAGGTTGTAACGCAACAAGATAGGAATAATGCTAAGGAGGAGCCTGGGCGTGAACCCAGAGTCTCTGGTGGCACAGCTGGCGCTGCAGTACAGCACCCTTAACCACCCGGGAGGCCTGGTATCTTTACTTTTTGAATTGGGTACTTTTTCCACCACTGACTAGAACCAAATGTAGAATTTATTTTCCCATTGTTCTCAGCATACAGTGGTGTGTTTGCATTACAATTCTTCTATAACCCATCTTAGTATTGTTGAACATTCATCCAGGAAGCTAAATATACAGTCAATGTCTTCTAATGTCCTCCATCCCTCAGTCAATCCATATTTGCAGCATGTTAACATTAGGAAAATCATACCCTCACTGCTAGAGAAACAAACCTCTATTCTGCTCTGTCTGTCATCATTTAAAAGATGGCAACACTACTGACTTCCTGAGACCTGAAGTAGTGTCAGTCCCCGCCATTCTACCACACCCATGGTTTTGGTGAGCTAGTGGTTAGCACATTAGCACTTTAGCAAATTCACTCAATCTGTTGGACCTGACCAGACAGGTTGTCTCCATACTCGGTGATGGATAAAGACTAACTCTAACCCAAACCTTATGAAGAAGAGGAGTCAAAATTCAAAATAAAAACACATTTTATTTGTCACATGTGCCGAATACAACAGGTGTAGACATTACCATGAAATGTTAACTTACGCCCTTAATTAACCAACAATGCCGTTTTAAGAAAATATTTACAAAAAACGAAAGTTTTAAAACTTAACACAATATAATAACAATAACAAGGTTATATACAGGAGGTACCGGTACAGAGTCAATGTTCGGGGTACAGGTTAGGCGAGGTAATTGAGGTAATATGTACATGTAGGTAGGGGTAAAGCGGCTATGTATAGATAATAAACAGTGAGTAACAGCAGTGTAAAAAATGTATTAAGAAAATGTTTTAAAAAATGAAAGGAGGGGGGTTAATGCAAATAACAAGAAGAATACTAGTACTAGGCTGTTGATATGTACTCCAGATTGGGTTGATCTTTCCTTAATGGAAGATATGGTACCACTGAACAATACGTTTGCCTGTTGACTGCTGGTGTCCAACCAGAGAGGGGTGTGTGTTGTGCATGTGTTTGCACGCATATGTGTGTAGGTGTTTTTGTGCACTCTGCAAAGCTGGTTGGGAATTAACCCAATGGGTAATTCTTAGCAGTTCTGTATATTTTCCCAGAGCTAACCACTTTGTGATACACACCATCGTGCTTTAGCGTTAGGTTCCAGAGCATTTCTCAAGCCCAGCTTGGCATGCCAAAATACACAAGACAATTACACTGCTTTCTGACTCACCTTGCCTGCTGGGTGCATTTTTGTTGAACCATAGAGGACGGAGCCTCCAAAAGGTACCCATCAAAATATTTTCTTTACATTTATTTGAATGTTGGAATTGTGTACCTCATGTCTCGCTGGTTTCTGGGGTTGGATCATGGAGAGGTACAGAAGGACAAGGAAAATAGGTCACAGATCTTTTGCTTTGAGCACTCTACATCCCATCGCTCCTTCCCTCCATCCCTCCCTGCTTTCTCTCTTATAGAAGTGGTAGAACAGGAGGAAGAGGGAGCTTACAGAGGATGAGATTGCCACGGGAGGGATGTTATTAGCAGAGACCTCCCGTTTACTCTATGGTTTCTGTATTACAGTACAGTCGCTTGGTGCCAGACATTTTCTCCATGGAAGGAATGCCTTCTTAACCAGTTCCATGTGAATGGGTTTTCACAGGCAACCACAGCCCACTGGTCGGGAGAGGATTCAGGCTTTAAACAAGGGGGAGAAGTATGTAGAGGACAAAGAGAGATGCTGGTATGTAGAGGACAAAGAGAGTGAGGAAGGGAGGGAGGGAGATGAATAAGAGGAATAAGGAAACTTGAAGAGATCGAGTGAGGGGGACAGGTACAGGGAGAGGGAGGGAATAAGAGACAGAGAGATATGTACATGGAGGATGGAGAGAAGGAGAAAGAGGGAGGGTGAAAGATAAAAAGGGAGGACACAACACTGAACATTATTGTTGTTTTCTTCTGTTTGGGACTGTCTGTCCACAAAATGGTCCAAGGGATACAGAAGTGTCAGAGATCAGTACCCAGAACATGTTCCCATGTTCAGACAGCTATGTTCCTAGCCTTAGCCAGACTGTTATCCACTCCATTTGGTATGCACATAAATCAACAAGGAATCGTATGACTTAATAATGTCTAGCAGTAGAGTGACTTGTGAACCAAACAATGTGGCTTTGTATTTCATGTGAGTAGGGTTGCAAAATTCCAGAAAACCCGTTGGAAAATGTCTGGAAATAGGAGGAAATAAGAAGGAAAACTGGGAATCCTCCAATCAGGATTTCTGGAAAACCGGAGACTTTTGGGAAAGTCACTGGAATTTTGCAACCCTACATGTGAGAAATATATTTTCTACAGAACTTTTCCCAGACACAACAAGGCATGCCTAAAATAAATAAATAACTCTGCAAAGAAGAGAGATGTTTTTTTTATTTTTTATATTTCGAATATGTTATATCTCCATTAGTTATCACCTACTGACTATAACCCAGCTTTTGATATATAGTATATCGGACGGGGTTAGAATACCAACAAAATCACCATTGAGTTTCTAAGTACATTCAAAACAATGGTTTGTATTCAGTGTAAAATTAGTAAGAAACAACCAACTGTTTGAAGTTGTATGGATTTGCTATCTGTAGTACATCATCAGAGCAAGATGTATGTGAAAATATCGAAACATGAAGGAGATGTTAAACAGAGCACTAGACATAAACAGCGCATTCGTCCTCTTTATACATACAGTACCAGTCAAAAGTTTGGAACACCTACTCCTTTAAGGGTTTTTCTATATTTTTACTCTATTTTTTAGAATCCAAGATGGCGTAGCAGTCAGACGTCTTTGTCTTTGTCCTGTCGTGTCCCTTGTTTATATCTTTTTATATATTTTTCTTCGCATATCTTTAAAAAAATATTTTCCTAAACCTAAACTTCTAAATACTCTCCTGCAACTCGCCTCACCCAATGTGGCGTGGATTTGTTTTTTTTGTAAAGTATTTCTATTTACTTCGGATCTGGAATCCCTCAACTGAAGCTTGCCAGCTACCTACCAGCTACCAGTCAGCAAACCACTGCTAGCGGTCATCAGCTAACCGTTAGCTTGGAAAGCTCTTGCCAATTTGTACAATGTGACTCAAACCAGAGCATAACAAACCTATTTTTTTCTCTCCATATCCCTGGATTCCTTTCGCAATCTCTGAACATTTTCATCTGGATCTTCGCAACTAGCTAACCGCAATCCCGGGTGACTACTCCTGGCTAGCGTTTCCATCCCGGAGCAAGCACGAATTAGCCTGAAGATAGCCCGGCTAGGGCTCCTGGGCTACCACCGAAGCCCACTCCTGGACAACAATATCCGGACCCCTTCTACTGCCGGTACAGGGCACGGAACCCAGCCGATCCTCTACGACTGGAATACCGACACAATCTGCCCAAGGATTCCCTCAGGCGTGACGCCCACTGAAGGCCCATTCTGCTAACCGCGGCCTGCCAGCTACCTAGAGCTACTTGGAACTACTTTTACTCACTGCTTTAGCACACTCTGCCAACCCGGATGTCTTAGCCGTGTCTGAATCCTTCCTTAGGAAAACCACCAAAAACCCTGAAATCTCCATCTATCTCTAACTATAACATGTTCTGCCAAGATAGAACTGCCAAAGGAGGCGGTATTGCAATCTACTGCAAAGATAGCCTGCAGAGTTCTGTTTTATAATCCAGGTCTGTACCCAAACTATTCGAGCTTCTACTTCTAAAAATTCACCTTTCCAGAAACAAGTCTCTCACTGTTGCCGCTTGCTATAGACAACCCTCTGACGCAAGCTGTGCCCTCAACAAAATATGTGAATTGATTGTCCCCCCTACTAGGTGACCTAAACTGGGACATGCTTAACACCCCGGCCATCCTACAATCTAAGCTTGATGGCCTCAATCTCACACAAATGATCAATGAACCTACCAGGTACAACCCCAAATCCGTAAACACATGCACCCTCATAGATATCATCCTAACTAACTCTCCCTCAAAATACAATCAAGATCTCAGCGATCACTGCCTCATTGCCTGCATCCGTAATTGGTCTGCGACCAAACGACCACCCCTCATCAATGTCAAATGCTCCCTAAAACACTTCTATGAGCAGACCTTTCTAATCGACCTGGCCGGGGTATCCTGGAATGACATTGACCTCAACCCGTCAGAAGAGGATGCCTGGTTATTCTTTAAAAGTGCCTTCCTCACCATCTTAAATAAGCATGCCCCGTTCAAAAAACGTAGAACTAGGAATATATATAATCCTTGGTTCACTCCAGACCTGTCTGCCCTTGACCAGCACAAAAACATCATGTGGCATTCTGCATTAGCATCTAATAGCCCCCGTGTTATGCAACTTTTCAGGGAAATTAGGAACAAATATACACAGGCAGTTAGGAAAGCTAAGGCTAGCTTTATCAAACAGAAATGTTCATCCTGTAGTATAAACTCAAAAAAGTTCTGGGACACTGTAAAGTCCATGGAGAATAAGAGCACCTCCTCCCAGCTGCCCACTGCTCTGAGGCTAGGAAACACTGTTACCACTGATAAATACACTATAATTGAGAATTTCAATAAGCATTTCTCTACGACTGGCCATGCTTTCCACCTGGCTACCCGTACCCCGGTCAACTCCACAGCAACCCGCCAAAGCCCCCACCCTTTCTCCTTCACCCAAATCCAGATAGCTGATGTTCTGAAAGAGCTGCAAAATCTGGACCCCTACAAATCAGCCCGGCTAGACAATCTGGACCCTCTCTTTCTAAAATTATCTGCCAAAATTGTTGCAACCCATATTACTAGCCTGTTCAGCCTCTCTTTCATATCATCTGAGATTCCCATAGATTGGAAAGCTGCCGTGGTCATCCCCCTCTTCAAAGGGGGTGACACTCTAGACCCAAACTGCTACCGACCTATATCTATCCAACCCTGTCTTTCTAAGTTCTTCGAAAGCCAAGTTAACAAACAGATTACTGACCATTTCGAATGCCACCGTAACTTCTCCGCTATGCAATCTGGTTTCAGAGCTGGTCATGGGTGCACCTCAGCCACGTTTAAGGTCCTAAACGTCATCATAACCGTCATCGATAAAAGACATTACTGTGCAGCTGTATTCTTCGACCTGGCCAAGGCTTTCGACTCAATCACCACATTCTTATTGGCAGACTAGACAGCCTTGGTTTCTCAAATGATTGCCTGGTTTACCAACTACTTCTCTGGTAGAGTTCAGTGTGTCAAATCGGGGGGCCTGTTGTCCGGACTTCTGCCAGTCTCTATGGGGGTGACACAGGGTTCAATTCTCGGGCCGACTGTCTTCTCTGTATACATCAATATTGTCGCTCCTGCTTGTGATTCTCTGATCCACCTCTACGCAGACAACACAGTTCTGTATACTTCTGGCCCCTCTTTGGACACTATGTTAACTAACCTCCAGACGAGCTTCAATCCCATACAACTCTCCTTCCATGGCTTCCAACTGCTCTTAAATGCAAGTAAAACTAAATGTATGCTATTCAATCGATCACTGTCCGCACCTGCCCGCCCGTCCAACATCACTACTCTGGACGGCTCTGACTTAGAATACGTGGACAACTACAAATACCTAGGTGTCAGGTTAGACTGTAAACTCTCCTTCCAGACTCACATTGAGCATCTCCAATCAAAAATTAAATCTAGAATCGGCTTCCTATTTCGCAACAAAGCATCCTTCACTCAGGCTGCCAAACATACCCTCGTAAAACCGTAAAATCTATGAAATAGCCTCCAAGACTGTACTCAACAAATTGGATGCAGTCTATCACAGTGCCATTCGTTTTGTCACCAAAGCCCCATATACTACCCTCCAATCTGTAAACAGCCCATCTATCTACCTCATCCCCATGCTGTATTTATTTATTTATCTTGCTCCTTTGCACTCCTTTACTTGCACATTCATCTTCTGCACATCTATCATTCCAGTGTTTAATTGCTATATTGTAATTACTTCGTCACCATGCTTATTTACTGCCTTAACTTCCTTATCTTACCTCGTTTGCACTCACTGTATATATACTTTTTTGTTTTATTTTTTCTACTGTATTATTGACTGTATGTTTTGTTTATTCCATGTGTAACTCTGTGATGTTGTGTGTTTTCCTCAACTTTTTCACTCCGGACGCTTTATCTGGACACGATTCGTCAGGACCTCCAACAGCCGAAGCTAAGTAGTAACATTAACATGATGCCTTCTAATTGTAGTCGCTGTACTCGCCTTACGGCGAGGATAGCTGTGCTACAAGCCCAGCTTCAGACGCAATCGTTAGGCAAGGGTAATTTCAGTGTAGGAAAGGATGAAACAGCGTCTGTGCCACCAGTAAGTACAGATAGTAGTATAAATCCCCTGGCACAGTCCCCGCAGCCGGACACCTTTCTCACGGTTTCTGGAAGGAAATGCAGTAGGAAAGCTCAACCGGTGTCGCTCATTCAGCCGACAGAAACTTTCAACCGGTTTTCCCGGGTCGGAGTCAGAGGCCGAGTCTTCTCTGGTCTCTACTCCTCCCATTACGGGGTCTGAGACGCCGAAGCTTCTCACCATTAGCTCTGACAAATTGAAAACTCTAGTCATTGGCGACTCCATTACCCGCAGTATTAGACTTAAAATGAATCATCCAGCGATCATACACTGTTTACCAGGGGGCAGGGCTACCGACGTTAAGGCTAATCTGAAGATGGTGCTGGCTAAAGCTAAAAATGGCGAGTGTAGAGAGTATAGAGATATTGTTATCCACGTCGGCACCAACGATGTTAGGATGAAACAGTCAGAGATTACCAAGCGCAACATAGCTTCTGCGTGCATATCAGCTAGAAAGATGTGTCGGCATCGAGTAATTGTCTCTGGCCCCCTCCCAGTTAGGGGGAGTGATGAGCTCTACAGCAGAGTCTCACAACTCAATCGCTGGTTGAAAACTGTTTTCTGCCCCTCCCAAAAGATAGAATTTGTAGATAACTGGCCCTCTTTCTGGGACTCGCCCACAAACAGGACCAAGCCTGACCTGCTGAGGAGTGACGGACTCCATACTAGCTGGAGGGGTGCTCTCATCTTATCTACCAACATAGACAGGGCTCTAACTCCTCTTGCTCCACAATGAAATAGGGTGCAGGCCAGGCAGCAGGCTGTTAGCCAGCCTGCCAGCATAGTGGAGTCTGCCACTAGCACAGTCAGTGTAGTCAGCTCAGCTATCACCATTGAGACCGTGTCTGTGCCTCGACCTAGGTTGGGCAAAACTAAACATGGCAGTGTTCGCCTTAGCAATCTCACTAGGATAAAGACCACCTCCATTCCTGTCATTACTGAAAGAGATCATGATACCTCACATCAAAATAGGGCTACTTAATGTTAGATCCCTTACTTCAAAGACAATTATAGTCAATGAACTAATCACTGATCATAATCTTGATGTGATTGGCCTGACTGAAACATGGCTTAAGCCTGATGAATTTACTGTTTTAAATGAGGCCTCACCTCCTGGCTACACTAGTGACCATATCCCCCGTGCATCCCGCAAAGGCGGAGGTGTTGCTAACATTTACGATAGCAAATTTCAATTTACAAAAAAAATGACGTTTTCGTCTTTTGAGCTTCTAGTCGTGAAATCTATGCAGCCGACTCAATCACTTTTTATAGCAACTGTCTACAGGACTCCTGGGCCATATACAGCGTTTCTCACTGAGTTCCCTGAATTCCTATCGGACCTTGTAGTCATAGCAGATAATATTCTAATCTTTGGTGACTTTAATATTCACATGGAAAAGTCCACAGATCCACTCCAAAAGGCTTTCGGAGCCATCATCGACTCAATGGGTTTTGTCCAACATGTCTCTGGACCCACTCACTGTCACACTCATACGCTGGACCTAGTTTTGTCCCATGGAATAAATGTTGTCGATCTTAATGTTTTTCCTCATAATCCTGGACTATCGGACCACCATTTTATTACGTTTGCAATTGCAACAAATAATCTGCTCAGACCCCAACCAAGGACCATCAAAAGTCGTGCTATAAATTCACAGACAACACAAAGATTCCTTGATGCCCTTCCAGACTCCCTCTGCCTACCCAAGGACGCCAGAGGACAAAAATCAGTTAACCACCTAACTGAGGATCTCAATTTAACCTTGCGCAATACCCTAGATGCAGTTGCACCCCTAAAAACTAAAAACATTTCTCATAAGAAACTAGCTCCCTGGTACACAGAAAATACCCGAGCTCTGAAGCAGGCTTCCAGAAAATTGGAACGGAAATGGCGCCACACCAAACTGGAAGTCTTCCGACTAGCTTGGAAAGACGGTACCGTGCAGTACCGAAGAGCCCTTACTGCTGCTCGATCATCCTATTTTTCTAACTTAATTGAGGGAAATAAGAACAATCCGAAATTCCTATTTGATACTGTCGCAAAGCTAACTAAAAAGCAGCATTCCCCAAGAGAGGATGACTTTCACTTTAGCATTGATAAATTCATGAACTTCTTTGAGGAAAAGATTATGATTATTACAAAGCAAATTACAGACTCCTCATTAAACCTGCGTATTCCTCCAAACCTCAGTTGTCCTGAGTCTGCACAACTCTGCCAGGACCTAGGATCAAGAGAGATGCTCAAGTGTTTTAGTACTATATCTCTTGACACAATGATGAAAATAATCATGGCCTCTAAACCTTCAAGCTGCATACTGGACCCTATTCCAACTAAACTACTGAAAGAGCTGCTTCCTGTGCTTGGCCCTCCTATGTTGAACATAATAAACGGCTCTCTATCCACTGGATGTGTACCAAACTCACTAAAAGTGGCAGTAATAAAGCCTCTCTTGAAAAAGCCAAACCTTGACCCAGAAAATATAAAAAACTATCGGCCTATATCGAATCTTCCATTCCTCTCAAAAATTTTAGAAAAGGCTGTTGCGCAGCAACTCACTGCCTTCCTGAAGACAAACAATGTATACGAAATGCTTCAGTCTGGTTTTAGACCCCATCATAGCACTGAGACGGCACTTGTGAAGGTGGTAAATTACATTTTAATGGCATCGGACCGAGGCTCTGTCCTCGTGCTCCTAGACCTTAGTGCTGCTTTTGATACCATCGATCACCACATTCTTTTGGAGAGATTGGAAACCCAAACTGGTCTACACGGACATGTTCTGGCCTGGTTTAGATCTTATCTGTCGGAAAGATATCAGTTTGTCTCTGTGAATGGTTTGTCCTCTGACAAATCAACTGTACATTTCGGTGTTCCTCAAGGTTCTGTTTTAGGACCACTATTGTTTTCACTATACATTTTACCTCTTGGGGATGTTATTCGAAAACATAATGTTAACTTTCACTGCTATGCGGATGACACACAGCTGTACATTTCAATGAAACATGGTGAAGCCCCAAAATTGCCCTCGCTAGAAGCATGTGTTTCAGACATAAGGAAGTGGATGGCTGCAAACTTTCTACTATTAAACTCGGACAAAACAGAGATGCTTGTTCTAGGTCCCAAGAAACAAAGAGATCTTCTGTTGAATCTGACAATTAATATTAATGGTTGTACAGTCGTCTCAAATAAAACTGTGAAGGACCTTGGCGTTACTCTGGACCCTGATCTCTCTTTTGAAGAACATATCAAGACCATTTCGAGGACAGCTTTTTTCCATCTACGTAATATTGCAAAAATCAGAAACTTTCTGTCCAAAAATGATGCAGAAAAATTAATCCATGTTTTTGTCACTTCTAGGTTAGACTACTGCAATGCTCTACTTTCCGGCTACCCGGATAAAGCACTAAATAAACTTCAGTTAGTGCTAAATACGGCTGCTAGAATCCTGACTAGAACCAAAAAATTTGATCATATTACTCCAGTGCTAGCCTCTCTACACTGGCTTCCTGTCAAACAAGGGCTGATTTCAAGGTTTTACTGCTAACCTACAAAGCATTACATGGGCTTGCTCCTACCTATCTCTCTGATTTGGTCCTGCCGTACATACCTACACGTACGCTACGGTCACAAGACGCAGGCCTCCTAATTGTCTCTAGAATTTCTAAGCAAACAGCTGGAGGCAGGGCTTTCTCCTATAGAGCTCCATTTTTATGGAACGGTCTGCCTACCCATGTCAGAGACGCAAACTCGGTCTCAACCTTTAAGTCTTTACTGAAGACTCATCTCTTCAGTGGGTCATATGATTGAGTGTAGTCTGGCCCAGGAGTGGGAAGGTGAACAGAAAGGCTCTGGAGCAATGAACTGCTGTCTCTGCCTGGCCAGTTCCCCTCTTTCCACTGGGATTCTCTGCCTCTAACCCTATTACAGGGGCTGAGTCACTGGCTTACTGGGGCTCTCTCATGCCGTCCCTGCAGGGTGTGCGTCACCTGAGTGGGTTGATTCACTGTTGTGGTCATCCTGTCTGGGTTGGCGCCCTCCCCCCCTTGGGTTGTGCCGTGGCGGAGATCTTTGTGGGCTATACTCAGCCTTGTCTCAGGATGGTAAGTTGGTGGTTGAAGATATCCCTCTAGTGGTGTGGGGGCTGTGCTTTGGAAAAGTGGGTTATATCCTTCCTGTTTGGCCCTGTCCGGGGGTGTCCTCGGATGGGGCCACAGTGTCTCCTGAACCCTCCTGTCTCAGCCTCCAGTATTTATGCTGCAGTAGTTTGTGTCGGGGGGCTAGGGTCAGTTTGTTATATCTGGAGTACTTCTCCTGTCCTATTCGGTGTCCTGTGTGAATCTAAGTGTGCGTTCTCTAATTCTCTCCTTCCTTCTTTCTCTCTCTCGGAGGACCTGAGCCCTAGGACCATGCCCCAGGACTACCTGACATGATGGCTCCTCGCTGTCCCCAGTCCACTTGGCCATGCTGCTGCTCCAGTTTCAACTGACCTGAGCCCAAGGACCGTGCCCCAGGACGACCTGACATGATGACTCCTTGCTGTCCCCGGTCCACCTGACTGTGCTGCTGCTCCAGTTTCAACTGTTCTGCCTTGTTATTATTCGACCATGCTGGTCATTTATGAACATTTGAACATCTTGGCCATGTTCTGTTATAATCTCCACCCGGCACAGCCAGAAGAGGACTGGCCACCCCACATAGCCTGGTTCCTCTCTAGGTTTCTTCCTAGGTTTTGGCCTTTCTAGGGAGTTTTTCCTAGCCACCGTGCTTCTACACCTGCATTGCTTGCTGTTTGGGGTTTTAGGCTGGGTTTCTGTACAGCACTTTGAGATATCAGCTGATGTACGAAGGGCTATATAAATAAAATTTGATTGATTGATTGAGTTGCAAATGAGAACTTGTTCTGAACTAGCCTACCTGGTGAAATAAATCAAATAAAAAAAATATATATTTTCTATATTTCAGAATAATTGTGAAGAGATCAAAGCTATGAAATAACACATATGGAATCATGTAGTAACACAAAAAAAGTGTTTAAAAAATGAAAATATATTTTAAATTTGAGATCTTCAAAGTAGCCACCCTTTGCCTTGATGACAGCCTTGCACATTCTTGGTATTCTCTCAACCAGCTTCATGATGTGGTCACCTGGAATGCATTTCAATTAACAGATGTGCCTTGTGTTGAATTGATTTCCTTCTTAATGTGTTTGAGCCAATCAGTTATGTTGTGACAAGGTAGGGTTGGTATAAAGAAGATAGGCCTATTTGGTAAAAGACCAAGTCCATATTACCAGCCTCAGAGATTGCAACCCAAAATAAATTATTCACAAAGTTCAAGTAACAGACACATCTCAACGTCAACTGTTCAGAGGAGACTGTGTGAAGCAGGCCTTCATGGTTTAATTGCTGCAAGAAACCACTACTAAAGGACACCAATAAAAATAAGAAACTTGCTTGGGGCAATAAACACAAGCAATGGACTTTAGACTGGTGGAAATCTGTTCTTTGGTCTGATGAGTCCAAATTTGAGATTGTTAGTTCCAACCGCCATGTCTTTGTGAGACGCAGAGTAGTTGAACGGATGAACTCCACATGTGTGGTTCCCACTATGAAGCATGAAGGAGGAGGTGTGGTGGTGTAGGGGTGCTTTGCTAGTGATACTGTCAGAGCTCTATTTAGAATTCAAGGTACACTTAACCAGCATAACTATCACATCATTCTGCAGCGATCCTATCGGGTTTGCTCTTAGTGGAACTATCATTGGATTTTCAACAGGACAATGACCAAAAACACACCTCCGGGCTGTGTAAGGGCTATTTGACCTATAAAAGTGATGCATCAGATGACTTGACCTCCACAATCACCCAACCTCAACCCAATTGAGATGGTTTGGGATGAGTTGGACCGCAGAGTGTAGGAAAACCAGCCAACACGTGCTGCTTCAAGACAGTTGGAAAAGCATTCAAGGTGAAGCTGGTTGAGAGTGTGCAAAGCTGTCATCAATGCAAAGGGTGGCTACTTTGAAGAATCTAAAATCTAAAATATATTTTGATTTGTTTAAGACGTTTTTGGTTCCTACATGTTTCGATATGTGTTATATCATAGTTTGATGACTTCACTATTATTCAAAAATGTAGAAAATGGTAAAAATAAAGAAAAACCCTTGAATGAGTAGGTGTGTCCAAGCTTTTGACTGCTACTGTACATTTGAGAGTTCAAGAGTTCCGTTGTCCGCACCCGTGACAAATGTACATAATTTACCCATAATTGCAGAAATAACAAGTCATTCATATATTTTCCAAAGAGACTTGGGCTGCAGCTAAACGTACAGTTTCTCTTCCCACGAGAATAAAAAAAAGTCCTCTTTTTCTCCCTCTAAAAGTGATTTTCGTTTTACGACCCAAGGCACACACAGTTGAGATGGATGCAAAGTGAGAATGTTTGTTTGTTCTGGGATATTTTACTGCGTTTGGATCACTCTGTTGGTGATTTTGGCCGCTGATAACAAAAGGACAACAGTGTTTCTGAGGGGTCGACTGTATTTTCCGAGCACGCTGCGCACAAAAGGCATGCTAATAGCAGGAAACTGTCAATCTGGCCTAAGACACTGACCACACAACGCAGGATCAATCTGTGCTGCTGTCAATCTGGACTATACACTACTCTATATACAAGCCACACAGTAAAGTGTTGAACTCAGTCCCAGGTGGCACCCTGTTCCTTATTTTGTGCACTGGGCCCTGGTCAAAATTAGTGCACTATAAAGGGAATAGGGTGCCACATGGGACGCATCTCAGTCCCCGTAGAGGGGTCAGTCTAAGCCGTAAATGCCCGGCAACAATTATTTCAGTTGGTAGGGAAGGTGACGACTTTGTGAGGTTAGGACAGATCTGAACAAGACGACATTGGGCGACATCTTCATAGTGCAAAGGAACTGTGCAAACCACAAAAATGACCATAAACCTCATTATAATCTGGCAGCTTGATTTAATTTGAATCCTTTCTTCAACAATTGATTTTAAAAAGTAGAGACTATTTAAGTAGTGTTTATTTAAATAAATAAATTAAACCTAATTGTAATCGTGCAATGTGTTTTCATTTGAAACTTTTTTTCAACAACCATGTGTGTTGTACGGAGGCAATTATTTAATAAACTTTGAAATGTTCTTTTGTGCTACAAAAATGTAGCCCACCACCCTATAGAGTTGGTTCAGAAACACCTTTCAACTGACCTGTCAGAACTGAAGACATCATGAGGAGGCCAACTCCTTACCTCAAAGAGTCCTGAGTTCCTTTTCATATTTCACAGAGGAAACCCCTACGTAATGTCCAGCCTAAGCTTTTATGATATTTTTCCACAAACATAATCAGTTTTCCCTTTTCGATTTGTCTCTTGCCCTTTCTCTTTCCAGACATATGCAGGCTCAACAAGCGTACATTCAAGAGCACACCCACACGCAAGCACACACACACACATACACAAAACAACCCCGTCAAACATATACAGTCACACACTCAGAGACATACACACATGAATATACAGCACAATAGGCAGACAGAAGTCCCATGACATCCCATGTGTGAACTAGAGTGCCAACGATAATGTTAACTCGTCTGTCTTAGAAACTTGCTAGCCATAGCTGGACATCTCTGAAAACAATTGTACACCACACACAAGCTCGAACACACACAGCTACCACAAACACACACGCACACTTTTACATTCATCATCTGCTTGTGTTGTGTTGGTATGCGTGTGTGTGTGTATGCGTGTTTGTGTTGTCGGTATGTGTTAGTTAGTGTGTGTGTTATGTATGTGTGTGTGTATGCTGTGTAGGTGAATGTGTGTGGGTTTTGTTTGAGAGTGTCAGTGTAGTGTGTGTTTGTCTGTGTGTGTGTGAGTGTGAGTGTGTATATAGCGTACATATGCTGTATAGTCTTGTGAGTGTGCACAGGCTCAGTGCAAGATAGGGTCAGTGCAGATAGTCTGGATAACCATTAATTAGCTATTTAGCAGTCTTATGGCTTTGGGGTAGAAGCTGTTCAGGAGCCTGTTGGTCCGAGAGCCGATGATCCGGTACCATTTGCTGGATGCACACAGACATACATGCTCTCATACAGTAGCTGACACTCCCAAACACACATGCTGCATGTCTCTCTCTCTCTCTCTCTCTCTCTCTCTCGCTCTGTCTGTCTCTTTCTGTCTCTCTCTTTCTGTCTCTCTCTGTCTCTCTCTGTGTCTCTCTCTCTCTGTTTGTATCTCTCTCTGAATTCAAATCAATTCAATTCAAAGGGCTTTATTGGCATGGAAAACATGTTTACATTGCCAAAGCAAGTGAAATAGACAATGAACAAAAGTGAAATAAACAATAAAATGTTTTCAATAAACATTACACTCACAAAAGTTCTAAAGGAATAGAGACATATTATGGTTATGTACAGTGTTGTAACAATATGCAAGTAGTTAAAGTACAAAAGGGAAAATAAATACATATAAATATGGGTTGTATTTACAATGGTGTTTGTTCTTCAGTAGTTGCCCTTTTCTTGTGGCAGCAGGTCACACATCTTGCTTCTGTGATGGCACACCGTGGCATTTCACTCAACAAATTTGATTTGTTTTCGAATTCTTTGTGGGCAGGGACGTCACTAGACATTCAGAACATCCGGGGCTCAGCCCTGAAGATCTGGGGCTGACTCTGGGGGGGAGATTTAATTCCTGCACAACTGAAATGAAGTGTCCCGCGTGCTAACAGTGAACATTTTGCAGAAACATAACGCTGTTACATATCTCACTGCTTTCTACCATGTTCTGTGCTCTCCTGATGTCTAATAATTTACACTTCTTATTATTAATTCAATGGATTCTGGTAACTAAACACATGGAAAATATTGTCAATAATATATTTACATGGTACAAATCTACTGGCAAGTACAAATTCCAAGTGCAAAACTATATCGTAATTTTCCATTGAGAAAAATGATTGAAAAACGTATTTGTAATTTGGTTGCAATGTTTTCATAAACCATATGCAATATTTGATTGGCATTAAAAAAAGGCCTCATGTTGATGTTGGTCAGTTTACTGCAAAATAATATGAGCTAGTCATGCTGCATGCATTGTTCAGTTCCAAAATATTCCAATTGGTGAAAGCCTAAACCACAAATGAATGTTTTGCACGAAAGAATGTTGTAGTTACGTGCAACATAGCAGGTATGTTGGAACTAAATAAACTCACATTAGCAGTATAATTGTATTATAACTGTAGAGTGGGGAGGGGGACAAAACCTTTGCAGACAATATGTACAAACGCAAGTGTCACGACTCCTGCCGAAGTCGGTCCCTCTCCTTGTTCGGGCGACGTTCGGCAGTCGACGTCACCGGTCTTCTATCCATCGCCACTCCACATATAATTTTCCATTTGTTTTGTCTTGTTTTTCCGCACACCTGGTTTACATCCCCTCATTACTCTATGTGTATTTTATCCTCAGTTCCCCCCATGTCTGTGTGTGGTATTGTTCGGTCGTTTCGTGTGTGGCACTACAGGCTGGTTTTGCGCCAGGTATTTTGGCGTAACCCGTGGTTTTGTTCTTTGTACCATTGTGTGTATTTGAAAATCATGATTTTATAATATTTGTGGTTATAAATCGCAGATTCCAAGGTCAATTAGCTACAGGACAAAAATGTTACCCAATTAATTACACAAAAACAAATTCCCCCTTCAACAGCCTGTAGTAACAACACTTCACAGTGTTACACACATGTGCCTACCAGCATGTTTTTGAGTTATATCACAGAGTACTAGGATGTTAGTCCATCCATAAATATTAGAAATGAAACTAAATGAAACTGTAGGTGCAAACCTGTCTATGACTTCACTCTTCCCAAGAGTGTTAGTATGTATAACTCCTAAACCAGGTATGTAGACGTCTTAATGCACTGAAAGATCTCTCACGGCGCCTAACTGGGATGGTCAGCACGGCCTGTATGATTGCCTTCAGTGATGGGAACCTATCAGGGTATAACAATTCATACACACAGGACATGTCAGAAGTGGCATCTTTCTTTTTTTGAGAGGTATTGTTTAGCAAGGACTACTTCCTCTGGCTTGACAGGAATATGTCATGTTTGTTTTGTGTGGGCCTCCCCTCTCGAAGTTCTCACTCTGTTCTGTCTGCTCGCCTCTCTTCCTTGCTGTCTGAAGTTCTGCTTCCCTGGATCTCCTATATTACAGAGACGCCATAGCAATTTGGAATATTCTGAACAGACAAACACACACAGAAGCAATATACGCACACACACAAAATATGAACAAATAATGTTTCACTGAATTGAGTGTAAGGTAAATTCTGAGATCATTTCTGTTCCTTAATGATATTAGCAGTTCACACAATCTTAAACCTGATTTACATTCAACTGTCTTACCCTTCACTAACCACAAAACCTGTGTTTTCTTTGTTGCTTTAGTGGCAAAATCTAAATGTGTGCAACCATGGGACAAAACAGATGAGGTTTGCTTAGATTGTTAACATGTAAGCTTTATTTAGTTGCCAATGTTTATTGAAAACAATACATTTATTTGCACAATGACCACTTGTTATTTCAAATACATCGTTAAAGTTGTTGGAATTTTAGCCGTATTTGCATTGACATGAAATCAGTCAAAACAACTCAAAACAAAACATGGTATCAAAAACATGATGAAACATGGTGAAACAAGCCACTTATTATTCCTCACATGGCAGTGTCATTCTTGCTAGAAATCTGGCCACCCAGAATCACAACAAGCTGACTTTTGCCCCATGGAATTATGCACATCGTTTTTGTGACGTTGTCAGCCAACCCATTTATGGAGCTAGATGCTAAATAATTGTATTGGAAACACACACACACACACACACACACACACACACACACACACACACACACACACACACACACACACACACACACACACACACACACACACACACACAAACATTGTATTCACTTACTCCTACAAATACAACAACCAGGCTCTGTGTTTTCTGAGCTGCATCTTCAATTCTGTATGTCTTCTCGAAATTTGAAAGGAAATGCACTCAGCTTACTCCAGCTTTGTTTTTTCAACGATAGCTAGCTTATTGAGCTGACGTTACCAAAAGTAGCTTACGTCATGTTAGCCAAGTTAGCCTTAAGTTAGCTAGCTATCTTTATTAGTATTTTTTTGCATATTAGGACACTACTTGATTAGACAATTATTGGTTAGTTAGTGATACTATGTTCGTAGTGAACAGAGATCCAACAGTTATATTCAGTGTCCAGATAGCTAATCAATAACTTTACTGTCAAAACCCCACTCACATCATTTCGTAGGTTGCTAATTAAGCATCACTGCTAGCTAGACTGGGTAGTCCCTCACGTTAGTTAGTTAGTTAATGTAGTTAGTTAGTTAGTTAGTTAGCTTAATGTTATCTGTCAGTGCAGATTTTGAGTTGAAATGTAAGTTATTTGAATCTGGTTTACGGTGAGGTCAATAACTCAGAATAACATCATCATGGGCTAACAAAATGTGCTATAGTAATAGCAAGCTAACAAAGTTTACCTCCGGTTCTCATTCTCATCTTTGCGCTCTCTCGCTCAGAGAATGAATGAACAATGTGTGTCTTTCTGTGCACTCTGAGGGAAATATTTGTCTCTGGAAGTTAGGAAGTGCAACACGGTTTCCACCTCATTTTGTGGGCAGTGTGCATATAGCCTGTTTTCTCTTGAGAGCCAGGTCTGCCTACAGCGGCCTTTCTCAATAGCAAGGTTATACTCACTGAGTATGTACATAGTCAAAGCGTTCCTTAAGTTTGTGTCAGTCACAGTGGTCAGGTATTCTGCCACTGGGTACTCTCTGTTTAGGGCCAAGTAGCATTCTAGTTTGCACTGTTTTTTTGTTAATTCTTTCCAATGTATCAAGCAATTATCTTTTTGTTTTCTCATGATTTGGTCGGGTCTAATTGTGTTGCTGTCCTGGGGCTCTGTGGGGTCTGTTTGTGTTTGTCAACAGAGCCCCAGGACCAGTTTGCTTAAGGGACTCTTCTCCCGGTTGATCTCTCTGTAGGTGATGGCTTGATTATGGAAGGTTTGGGAATCATTCCTATAATGTGGTTGTGGAATTTAACAGCTCCTTCCTGGATTCTAATAATTAGCGGGCATCGGCCTAAATCTGCTCTGCGTGCATTATTTGGTGTTTTTATTTTGTATCTGATCACTACTGTAGTAGGGTTGGAAGGTTAGACAGGTTGTATGTAGCTGATCACTACTGTAGTAGGGTTGGAAGGTTAGACAGGTTGTATGTATCTGATCACTACTGTAGTAGGGTTGGAAGGTTAGACAGGTTGTATGTATCTGATCACTACTGTAGTAGGGTTAGAAGGTTAGACAGGTTGTATGTATCTGATCACTACTGTAGTAGGGTTGGAAGGTTAGACAGGTTGTATGTATCTGAGCACTACTGTAGTAGGGTTGGAAGGTTAGACAGGTTGTATGTATCTGATCACTACTGTAGTAGGGTTAGAAGGTTAGACAGGTTGTATGTATCTGATCACTACTGTAGTAGGGTTGGAAGGTTAGACAGGTTGTATGTATCTGATCACTACTGTAGTAGGGTTGGAAGGTTAGACAGGTTGTATGTATCTGATCACTACTGTAGTAGGGTTGTAAGGTTAGACTGGTTGTATGTATCTGATCACTACTGTAGTAGGGTTGGAAGGTTAGACAGGTTGTATGTATCTGAGCACTACTGTAGTAGGGTTGTAAGGTTAGACAGGTTGTATGTATCTGATCACTACTGTAGTAGGGTTGGAAGGTTAGACAGGTTGTATGTATCTGATCACTACTGTAGTAGGGTTGGAAGGTTAGACAGGTTGTATGTATCTGAGCACTACTGTAGTAGGGTTGGAAGGTTAGACAGGTTGTATGTATCTGATCACTACTGTAGTAGGGTTGGAAGGTTAGACAGGTTGTATGTATCTGATCACTACTGTAGTAGGGTTGGAAGGTTAGACAGGTTGTATGTATCTGATCACTACTGTAGTAGGGTTGGAAGGTTAGACAGGTTGTATGTATCTGAGCACTACTGTAGTAGGGTTGGAAGGTTAGACAGGTTGTATGTATCTGATCACTACTGTAGTAGGGTTGGAAGGTTAGACAGGTTGTATGTATCTGATCACTACTGTAGTAGGGTTGGAAGGTTAGACAGGTTGTATGTATCTGATCACTACTGTAGTAGGGTTGGAAGGTGTGATATTACTCCTGTGGGTTTCTCTGATCATCATATTGTTACTGTTGAAATTCACTTGTCCTGTCCACGAAGGTCATCACCTTACTGGTATTTTAATGTTAAGTTGTTACATGATGTCATGTTTTGTGAAAGGTTTTTGTTGTTTTGGGAAAAATTGAGGATTACAAAAAATAATTTTGAGTCCTTGAGACAATGGTGGGAGGTTAGGAAGGCCCAAATATGATTATTTTGTCAACAGTATACAGCTCTGTCTCGTATTGAAGTTAAAGAGACTATTAGGGCCCTTGAAAAGGACATCAAATCTATTGAATTGAAGCTGCTCACTCAGAATGAGCCTGGACTAGTCATGAACAAGGACAAGAGACACAAACTGAGGTCGTTTCTGCATGAAAGAGTGAAGGGTGCCTTGATTAGGTCTTGTTTCGCTTCCCTCACCCTCAAGGATATGGATGTTCCTAGCTCTTTTTTTTAAACCTAGGACAGTCGACATTGCAACATAAACAGATGGTCTGCCTTCGTCTCCCTGATGGGAAGGTGACCACGGATGACATTGCAACATAAACAGATGGTCTGCCTTCGTCTCCCTGATGGGAAGGTGACCACGGATGACAATGCAACGTAAACAGATGGTCTGCCTTCGTCTCCCTGATGGGAAGGTGACCACGGATGACATTGCAACGTAAACAGATGGTCTGCCTTCGTCTCCCTGATGGGAAGGTGACCACGGATGACATTGCAACATAAACAGATGGTCTGTATTCGTCTCCGTGATGGGAAGGTGACCACGGATGACATTGCAACGTAAACAGATGGTCTGCCTTCGTCTCCCTGATGGGAAGGTGACCACGGATGACATTGCAACATAAACAGATGGTCTGCCTTCGTCTCCCTGATGGGAAGGTGACCACGGATGACAATGCAACGTAAACAGATGGTCTGCCTTCGTCTCCCTGATGGGAAGGTGACCACGGATGACATTGCAACATAAACAGATGGTCTGCCTTCGTCTCCCTGATGGGAAGGTGACCACGGATGACATTGCAACATAAATAGATGGTCTGCCTTCGTCTCCCTGATGGGAAGGTGACCACGGATGACAATGCAACGTAAACAGATGGTCTGCCTTCGTCTCCCTGATGGGAAGGTGACCACGGATGACATTGCAACATAAACAGATGGTCTGCCTTCGTCTCCCTGATGGGAAGGTGACCACGGATGACATTGCAACGTAAACAGATGGTCTGCCTTCGTCTCCCTGATGGGAAGGTGACCACGGATGACATTGCAACGTAAACAGATGGTCTGCCTTCGTCTCCCTGATGGGAAGGTGACCACGGATGACATTGCAACGTAAACAGATGGTCTGCCTTCGTCTCCCTGATGGGAAGGTGACCACGGATGACATTGCAACATAAACAGATGGTCTGCCTTCGTCTCCCTGATGGGAAGGTGACCACGGATGACATTGAAATGCGTCAACATGCCGTAGAGTTTTACTCTGCCCTCTATAAGGCAGAGGATTGTGACTCTCTGTGTACTGAACAGTTGTTACACGGTCTTCCTCAATTGGGACCTGAGCAGGTAGTCGCATTGGACTCTGACATCACACTGCAAGAGCTGTCCACAGCAGTTATGCAGCTCTCAACAGGCCGAGCCCCTGGCATTGATGGTTTACCATCTGAGTTTTATAAGCACTTTTGGGGGTCTATTGGGGAGGATTTTTATGAAGTGGTGTGTGAATCTTTTCATGAGGGTTCTCTTCCTGTATCCTGTCAACTTGCGGTGCTTTCACTGTTGCCAAAAAAGGGGGATTTGGCTCTCATAAAAAATTGGAGACCTGTTGCTTTGCTGTGCGCAGAATATAAAATTGTTTCTTAATGTCTCTCAAACAGGTTGAAAGAGTATCTGGGATTGTCGGTCCACAAGGACCAGTCCTACAGTGTACCTGATCGCTCTATTGTTGACAACTTGTTTCTAATATGAGATGTTTTAAACATTTGTAAACTGTCTGATGTAAACGTGTGTTTACTTTCTTTGGATCAGGAGAAGGCTTTTGATCGTGTGGACCACCTGTAGTTGTTTAAAACAATGAAAGCCTTTGGGTTTGGGGATGTTTTGTCTTGGATGAATTTACTGTATGCTGGGGCCTCGTGTATGGTGAAGGTGGGGTGTGGTTTGAGTTGCCCCATCCCTGTCCAGGCAGGGATGCCCAATTTCAGGGCAGTTATATAGTGTGGTGATTGAACCAATATAGAATAACTATCTTCAACGTAATGACTCGGGACATCGGGTTTGAAATGAAAGCTTCTTTTAGTAATAATACTTGTTCACGTTACATTTAACAACTTTAGATTCTACAGAACAATAAAAGTAAGTTGCTAGCGAAAAGTCAGGATAATCACTAGGCAGTATATCAACTTAATAGGTCTCCTGAACAAAGTCCCTGAAGCAGTACGAACTGAACATGACGTAACTAGGCCATCTCTGCCTGGAAACAGTTCCTCAATCTTTCCAAGTTTCCAGGTTTGTCTGGGTGTGTTATCTTCTCCAATGAGTACAACGTCACCCGCTTTCAGTGGGGTGGGCTGTGGTGTGTCACAGCGGTGTTCTGACTTTAGATCCAGCAAGTAGTCTCCTCGCCAACTGTTCCAGAAGCTGGTCACAAGTCTCTGCCTGTACTTCCATCTGCGTGTCATTTCCTCCTTGTTTAGCATTGTGTGGTGAGTGTCAGCTGGAAATGGCTTTGGAGGCAAAGAGGTTATTCTTTTACCCACCAGGAAGTGTGCTGGTGTCAGGGGTTGTGGTTCATCCACTTCATTCTGCACGAAGGTCAGAGGCCTAGAATTTAGGATAGCGTCAACCTCTGTCAGGACTGTGCACATCTCTTCAAAGTTGAGTGAAGCTCTCCCAAGAACCTTTCGCAGGCATGTTTTCACTGACCTGACGAGTCTTTCCCAGAATCCGCTCCACCAGGCTGCTCGCTCGGTGATGAACCTCCAGGTGATGCCCCTTTCTGAGAAGAACGCCAAGAGTTTGGGCTCTTCGATTGCCTTCCACAGCTCTTTCAAGTCCTGATCAGCTCTCTTGAAAGTTTTTGCATTGTTTGAGTAGATTACCTTGCATAATCCTCTCCTTGAGATGAATCCTTTTAGAGCTAACAGGAATGTCTCTATTGACTGATCTGAGACCAGTTCCAAATGCACTGCTCTGGTTACAGCACAAGTGAACAGTGCAATGTATGAATTCTTCACAGAACCATTTTCTTTCACATAGGGCGGTCCTGCAAAATCCACACCTGTGACTTGGAATGGTGGGGATTCAGTTATTCTGTCTTTTGGTAAAGGCGCAGTGACCTGCTGTCCGGCCCTTGCCTTGAATCTCTTGCACTTTATACATCTTGCCATTGTGCTCTTGACAAGCTGCCTAGCACGCAAGATCCAGTATCGCTCTCTGATTTGTACTATAGTGTTTCTTGCTCCAGAATTCATTACCTTCTCATGGTGGTACTGTATCAGCATTTCTGAGTATCTGTACTTGTTGGGCAGAACCCATGGGTGCTGCTCTCAGAATGTGAAGTTGGACTGTTGCAGTGTTCCTCCTACACTGAGTAGTTCATGTTCGTCCAGGAACGGTTTCAGTTCTCTGATTTTACAGTCATTGTTTAGGCTTTTTCCTGCCTTTAGTAGTTTGATCTCCTGTCCAAAACTCTGTTGTTGTGTTACTTTAATCCAGTACTTTTTTCTGCATCGAACAGTTCGTCAACAGTCAGTTCACCTTGCATCTTTATGTTTGTACGAGAAATTGGCTTTGAATCTCTTCATCTAGGTGGTGACTCTGAACACTCTTTTCAGTTTGCTGTACCTTTCAAGCTCCAACACAGGTTCAGTGTTGTCTGTGCTGTTTGCTGCGAGTTGTACAGTAACCTGGCAACTGGACTTGAGTTCTGTATGGAACCTTGTTATCATCAGTCTCCTCGGACTGATTGGGTGATGTCAGAATTCTGGGTCCATTCCACCATAGCTCGCTCTGTGTTAAATTTTGAACAGTTTGTCCTCTTTTAGGGAGGTTGGCTGGATTAGTTTTCCCTTCAATGTGTGACCATGACTCTGGATTGGTCAAGGACTGGATCTCCGTTACTCTGATCTCGACAAACTGTTTCCATTTCTAAGCTGAGCTGCAAATCCAATGCAGCACGAACATCGAGTCTGTCCACATTTTGATTTCTTTTTCTTCCATTTTCATCGTGGTCATGAAAGGTTGCGTCTTTCGAATCCGGTATCAGGAAAAATAAAAGTCTGAATCTGTCTTTAATTATCTTTAATTAAATTCAAGCATTAAATGGCAAATGCAATTTTCGTATATACGGGTTCACTGTATCACCACGCAGGGCAAGCAGAGAACTGACAGGATGTATGTAAACAGCTGTTCTTAAACTGTGATAGACATAGTTCCAATCCGTCTGTTGGCCTATCACAGTAGAGGCTGGGCATGGTTTTAGACATGCTCAGCCTATCGCAGGCACTCAGACTAGTCCTAGCCTCTTGGCGCTCCTTGGAGTCCGACATCTGCTGTTGTGTAGATTAACTCTGTGTTGGTACCACACTCTAGTTGTAATAGTTCCTCAGTTCCTGCTATTGTGTTGTTCAGTATTTTTCGATCTCAGTTAAACCTCGTGATGACCACCCCTCCCTATACCTGATTAACCACAACTTTGTAACATGCAGCAAGTCACACCATGTGCTCAATATTGTCACACACACAGACAGACAAGGCAAATGTAGCAAACAATACATCACTTTGCAACAAGCAAGTCACACCATGTTGCTCAGTTCTTGTCACACACACACACACACACAGATATAGACAAAGCAGCTGTTGTTCAAACAATTCAATCTTAAGTAATATGGTAGCAGGTTTAAAATGCATTAATCCTAAATCCTTACAATTATCAGGTTGTTTGCTACTCTCGCTCCAATCACAGCTCCCATGAGCTCCAGGCGTGGCAGCGTCATTTTCTAGTGTCAATTTCTTCTGGTCTGGACAACATTGGATTAAACCTTTTGGGATAGGGGCAACATTTTCAATTTTGGATGAATAGCGTGCCCAGAGTGAACTGCCGCCTACTCTGTCCCAGATTCTAATATATGCATATTGTTATTAGTATTGGATAGAAGACACTGAAGTTTCTAAAACTGTTTGAATTATGTCTGTGAGTATAACAGAACTCATCAGGCGAAAACCTGAGAAAAATCCAACCAGGAAGTGGAACATCTGAGGTTTGTAGTTTTTCAAAGCTTGGCCTACCGAATGCACATTGAGATATGGATAAAGTTGCACTTCCTACGACTTCCACTAGATGTCAACAGTCTTTAGATTCTACTATAAAGGAGGGGCTCAGGAGACCTCTTTGAGTCAGTGGTCTGGCAGAGAACCTTGGTCTCATGACGCGCGCTCCCGACAGAGTTACCTCTCGTTCCAGTGCTTTTCTGAAGACAAAGGAATTCTCTGGTTGGAACATTATTGATGTTTTATGTTTAAAAACATCCTAAAGATTGATTCCATACATCAGTTGACACGTTTCTAAAGGACTGTAACGGAAGTGCCTGTGCCTCGTGAAGATAGATTACTGGGCTGAACACGCTAACAACAAGTGGCTATTTGGACATAAATGATGGAACTTTATGGAACAAATCAGTCATTTACTGTCGAGCTGGGATTCCTGGGAGTGCCTTCTGATGAAGATCATCAAAGGTAAGTGAATATTTATGGTGTTGTTTCTAACTTTGTTGATTCCAAAATGGAGGATATTCATCTGGCTGTTTTGGGTTCTGAGCGCCGTTCTCAGATTATGCTTTTTCCGTAAAGTTTTTTAAAAATCTGGCACAGCAGTTGCATTAAGGAGAAGTCTGTCTTTAATTCTGTGAATAACACTTGTATTTTTTATCAATGTTTATTATGAGTATTTCTGCAAAAAAATCGACGAGTTGGGCGGGTGTGTTTGGTCCAGGTGCCCCCCCAAAAGGCTGTTGGCGATCATTATGCAAACTGCCTATTGATAACCTGTCCGCTGGTGGAACCCCTCACCAACAGTCAGTGAAATTGCGGGGCGCCAAATTCAAACAGAAATCTCATGAATCAAATGTCTCAAACATACAAGTATCAGGCACCATTTTAAAGATAAAATTATCGTTAATCCAGCCACAGTGTCTGATTTCAAAAAGGCTTTACAGCGAAAGCTCCACAAACGATTATGTTTGGTCACCACCAAGTCACAGAAAAACACAGCCATTTTTTACAGCCAAAAAGAGGAGTCACAAAAAGCAGAAATAGAGATAAAATGAATCACTAAGCTTTGATGATCTTCATCAGATGACACTCATATGACTTCATGTTACACAATACATGTATGTTTTGTTCGATAAAGTGCATATTTATATCCAAAAATCTAATTTTACATTGGCGGGTTATGTTCAGTAGTTCCAAAACATGCAGTGATTTTGTAGAGAGCCACATGAATTCACAGAAATACTCATCATAAACATTGATAATAGATACAACTATCATACATGGAATTTTAGATAAACTTTAGATGAACTAATGCAACCGCTGTGTCAGATTCTTTTTAAACTACGGAAAAAGCATACCATGCAATAATCTGAGTACGGCGCTCAGAGCCCAAACCAGCCAAATAAATATCCGCCATGTTGTGTAGTCAACATTAGTCAGAAATAGCATTGTAAATATTCACTTACCTTTGATGATCTTCATCAGAATAAACTCCCAGGAATCCCAGTTGCACAATAAATGTTTGATTTGTTCGACAAAGTTCATCATTTATGTCCATATACCTCCTTTTGTTAGGGCGTTTGGTAAACAAATCCAAACGCACGTTCAAGTCCAGCGGAAAGGTCGGACGAAAAGTCCAAAAAGTTATATTACTGGTTGTAGAAACATATCAAACGAAGTACAGAATCAATCTTTAGGATGTTTTTAACATAAATCGTCAATAATGTCCCAACCGGAGAATTCCTTTGTCTGTAGAAAAGCAATGGAACGCGAGATAACTTTCACATGACCACGCGTCACGAGCTCGTGGCTGCTGGCATACCTCTGACTTATTTCCATCTCATTCAGCCCCCCTTCACAGTAGAAGCCTGAAACAACGTTCTAAAGACTGTTGACATCTAGTGGAAGTCTTAGGAAGATGACCAATATCCCACTGTATCTTCAATAGGGGCTCAGTTGAAAAACTACAAACCTCAGATTTCCAACTTCCTGGTTGGATTTTTTTCCCAGGTTTTTGCCTGCCATATGAGTTATGTTATACTCACAGACATCATTCAAACAGTTTTAGAAACTTAAGAGTGTTTTCCATCCAAAAGTACTCATAATATGCATATATTAGTATCTGGGACTGAGTAGCAGGCAGTTTACTCTGGGCACGCTTTTCATCCAAAAGTTAAAATGCTGCCCCCTATCCCAATGAAGATAAGAGGACAGCTGACCTCCAATGGAGGATAATACATGGAGCTATAGCCACCAATATCTATCTGGTACACATGGATCCTACTGTTGGGGAAGGGGTGTCCATTGTGTGCTGAGTTTGAAACTCTGGCACATTTGTTTTTACAGTGTCCCAGGTTGGTCGGGATGATTGACCTGATCACCAATTAGTTCTCAGCGTTGGGAGAGGATTTCTCTTCCCAACTGTAAATATTTGGGCCAAAGTACAGGTTTAGTCAAAAGGGTATAGTTGTGTTGCTTAATTTTGTGTTAGGGGCAGCAAAATTAGCGATATGGAAGACCCGAAAGAACAGTATTCGGGGACAGGGGTCTGTGGATGTGGTGGGAATGCTGGAGGGAATGTTGGCAGCGAGACTAAGGGTTGAGTTTGCCTATTATAAACTTGTCAACAATATTGATCTGTTTATGAGTATATGGGGTATTCAAAGGCTGTTGAGTTTAGTTACTGTGGAGGAGGAATTGGAGTTGTGTTTTTAATTGATGTGTAACTATGGTTTTGTTTGAGTATTTATTGTGTGGTGGGCTCCCAGACCCAATAAAGAGTATTTAAAACTCAAACTCTCTCTCTCTCTCTCTCTCTCTCTCTCTCTCTCTCTCTCTCTCTCTCTCTCTCTCTCTCTCTCTCTCTCTCTCTCTCTCTCTCTCTCTCTCTCTCTCTCTCTCTCTCTCTCTCTCTCTCTCTTTATGTCTCTGTATCTCTCTTGCTCTCTGTCTCTCCGTCTCTGTCTCTTTCTTTCTCTCGCTCTCTCCCCCTCTCTCTCTCTCTCTGTGTCTCTTTCTCTCTTTCTGTACCTCTCTCTCTTTCTGTGGCTCGCTCTCTCTCTGTCTTTCTCCCTCTCTGTCTCTCTCTCTCTTTCACTCACGCACACATGTATGCTCAACCTAACAAGCACAGTCACCAAAACACAACACATACAGGCAGTTGCCTGTGGACGGGGTTTGGCTGTAATTGATGGGGGCAGTAATTGTTTAAGTGTTGAGAATAGTGAGGTCTGAATCGCTCTGGAGGATCCAGAGCCCATTACAGAGGGAGATCATGGCTGGGGGATGAAAATAAAGGCCTACTGGCTAACAAACCAAAGCATTCTTCTTCAGGTTTGGCACCCCACTTCTCTCATCTCACTCTTTCTTACTTTTTTACCCTTTCAAGTCTCTCATGTTCGCCCTGAGCTCTCTTTTTCCTCATTGATATTCACTCTCTCTTCCTGTCTCTCTCTCGCTTGATCCCCCCTTCTCTGTCCATGTCTATATCTCTCTCTGTCTGTCTCTCCCCCGTCACCCCACACTCCCACTCTCTCCTCAAACCCAGGACGTCCCACAGTGCGATGGACCAAGAGGCTGGTGTTGGTCTGGGTTACGGTCTTGCCACCTCCATGGGTGGTCCTGGTTCACTTTTTTGCTGTGCTGTTGGTACATTTTAGAGAGCTTGGTTTTTCTAGCATGTCTCTCCATGCTGGCCAAAGCCTGAGGGATGCTGCCTATTTTCTTTTACATGCTTGTACATCTGCAGGCTGTTGAGGAGATAAAGAAGGAAGAAGAGAGAGATGGGGGGAGCGGGAGAAGAGGAGTGAGAGCGAGAGAGATCAGGACACAATGAGAGACTGAGAGAGAGAGAGAGATGGAAGAGCACAGGGAGAAAGAGGGATGGTGATAAAGACCTGTTATTATAATTCAAGTGCCATTTTCTACCGTGTGTTAGTCTAGAACTACAACGTTTCAGCCCACCTTGCCTGACATCCGTAAATTGTGGTTTGTTGCCATAGCCCTCCTACACATGGGTGCATGATTTATGCTACAGTTTGACAGCTTTTTTAATGTCATGTACACATCCATATTTCCATCCGCGGACACGCTGTCCTCTCTGGTTCTCACGATCCTCCTAATGAATTGTGTCTGAGCAAACAGCGTTTCCCCAAAGGGTGTGTTCTGTGGATCAAACAGTCTCAGTCATCACTGCCTTAAGGGCTGTTCTCTTTAACAGCTGAAGATATAGTTCATTATTATATTGTTAATACAGTTCATTATTTGGATAGATCAAAAGATAAAGGATCTGGTTATAAGGTCACATCAAAGTATGTGGATTATTCTGAATCTGTGAATTTATTTACAACTGTTGAAGGAATATTTGTTTTCATAATATATTTCCCGGTGATCTTTTGTTTTACAGTCCTGTTTCAGCTGGTATGGCAACAATGAGTACTTTCTGGTACTGTTCCCGCAAATCATTTGACAGGGTTTGTTACTACTTTGTAACAAATGGGACGTAACAATGACTGTTTGACTAAATCCCGATTATACCCTAGAGGGTAGTGAATTAGTCATTTTGAAATAATTAGCATTTTACCATGTCATCTCTAGGTCAGCACCAGGTCAACAGCAAGCTTTAATTCAAATAAAATGGGACCATATTTTCTTAAATTTAATGGAATTATTTCAAATGTAAACTCTTCCATTCAGACTGATAACTATACCCTCTGTTTAGCCTGTACTCTGAGATGGGGAGCACAGTGCAACATCTCCAAATCCCCAGGTGTGTGAGGACAGTGTTTAGCGTGACGCATGTGGAAGCAGCTGTTAGGGGAGGAGGTTCTTGTGAGCACAGAGGTCAGGACACATCCACACAGCTATGCAGGAAACCAGGTTGGACAGTCCACCACTGTGTGTGTGTAGGTGTGTGTTTTGTGTGTAGGTGCCGACATCCTTGCCTGTGATTAAATGTGTGTAGAGAGAGATACTTCAGTCGGTTCACATTATCACAGAAAGGTTTCAAGTGGTCATCTTGAGTTCATCGTGACACACACAAACAATCATAAAGAGGTCTATAGGGGTCAATATGTGGTCAAGGGAGTAAAAGCTGACCGTTCTATTTTGACACACAGTTATATACCTTATTGGCATGTTTGCACTGTAAGTCCAGAGCCTGATTGAATGTGTTGGTCAGTTGGTCAGTTTGTCTCATGGTAATCTTGGGTCAAATGTCAATGTATAGATCACGTTCCAGGCCAATGACATTGCAGATGCATGCCAGATCTCACAACGCCAAGATAGGTGTTTAACATATCAGCAATCTACATCATATGGCATGGAAATCTGTGCAGTCCATGACGTGGTATACTACCTGGAACGCACCAGGTATCTTTTATCAATACATTATCTAAGATATAGTCAACGGTTAAAGACAGAACCTGGTCGCATGCTGGTCCCTGGTGTTGAGAAATTGGAGTATCATGTTATAAACTACTCTCCCTCTGCCAACAGTTATGAGGCTTATATAACCTACTCTCCCCAACACAGTTCTGAGGATGATATAACCTACTCTCCACCCAACACAGTTATAAGGCTGATATAACCTACCGAACACAGTTATAAGGATGATACAACCTACTCTCTCCCCAACACGGTTCTGAGGCTGATATAACATACCCAACACTGTTATAAGGCTGATATAACCTACTCTCCCCCCAACACAGTTATGAGGCTGATATAACCTACTCTCCCCCCAAAACAGTAATGAGGCTGAAATAACCTACCCAACACAGTTATACGGCTGATATAACCTACTCTCCCCTAAAACAGTTCTGAGGCTGATATAACCTACTCTCCCCCAACACAGTTATGAGGCTGATATAACCTACTCTCCCCCAAAACAGTTCTGAGGCTGATATAACCTACTCTCCCCCAACACAGTTATGAGGCTGATATAACCTACTCTCCCCCAAAACAGTTCTGAGGCTGATATAACCTACTCTCCCCAACACAGTTATGAGGCTGATATAACCTACTCTCTCTCTGCCAACACAGTTATAAGGCTGATATAACCTACCGAACACAGTTATAAGGATGATACAACCTACTCTCTCCCCAACACGGTTCTGAGGCTGATATAACCTACCCAACACTGTTATAAGGCTGATATAACCTACTCTCCCCCCAACACAGTTATGAGGCTGATATAACCTACTCTCCCCCCAAAACAGTAATGAGGCTGAAATAACCTACCCAACACAGTTATACGGCTGATATAACCTACTCTCCCCTAAAACAGTTCTGAGGCTGATATAACCTACTCTCCCCCAACACAGTTATGAGGCTGATATAACCTACTCTCCCCCAAAACAGTTCTGAGGCTGATATAACCTACTCTCCCCAAAATAGTTCTGAGGCTGATATAACCTAACCAGCACTGTTATAAGTCTGATATAACCTAACCTCCGCCCAAAACAGTTCTGAGGCTGATATAACCTACCCAACACAGTTATAAGGCTGATATAACCTACTCTCCCCCAACACAGTTATGAGGCTGATATAACCTACTCTCCCCAACACAGTTATGAGGCTGATATAACCTACTCTCCCCCCAACACAGTTATGAGGCTGATATAACCTTCTCTCCCCCAACACAGTTAATAGGCTGATATAACATTTTTTATCCAACACAGTTCTGAGGCTGATATAACCTACCCAACACAGTTATAAGGCTGATATAACCTACACTCCCCCAAAACAGTTCTGAGGCTGATATAGCCTGCTCTTCCCCCAACATAGTTATGAGGCTGATGTAGCCTACTCTCCCCCAACACAGTCATAATGCTGATTTAACCTACTCTCTCCCCAACACAGTAATGAGGCTGATATAACCTACTCTCCCCCAAAACAGTTCTGAGGCTGATATAATCTACTCTCCCCCCAACACAGTTATGCGACCGATATGACCTACCCAACACAGTTATAAGGCTGATATAACCTACCCAACACAGTTATAAGGCTGATATAACCTACTCTCTCCCCATCACAGTTCTGAGGCTGATATAACCTACTCTCCCCCCAACATAGTTATGAGGCTGATAAAACCTACCCAACACAGTTATAAGGCTGATGTAACCTACTCTCCCCCCAAAACAGTTATGAGGCTGAAATAACCTACCCAACACAGTTATAAGGCTGATATAACCTACTCTCCCCTAAAACAGTTCTGAGGCTGATATAACCTACTCTACCCAACACAGTTATGAGGCTGATATAACCTACTCTCCCTCTGCCAACACAGTTATAAGGCTGATATAACCTAACCAGCACTGTTGTAAGTCTGATATAACTTACCCTCCCCACAAAACAGTTCTGAGGCTGATATAACCGACTCTCCCCCAACACAGTTATGAGGCTGATATAACCTACTCTCACCCAAAATAGTTCTGTGGCTGATATAACCTACCCAGCACAGTTATAAGGCTGATATAACCTACTCTCCCCCAACACAGTGAAGAGGCTGATACAACCTTCTCTCCCCCAACATAGTTGAGGCTGATATAACCTTCTCTCCCCCAACACAGTTATGAGGCTGATATAACCTACCCAACACAGTTAAGAGGCTGATACAACCTTCTCTCCCCCAACACAGTTATGAGGCTGATATAACCTACCCAACACAGTTAAGAGGCTGATACAACCTTCTCTCCCCCAACACAGTTATGAGGCTGATATAACCTACCCAACACAGTTAAGAGGCTGATACAACCTTCTCTCCCCCAACACAGTTAAGAGGCTGATACAACCTTCTCTCCCCCAACACAGTTATGAGGCTGATATAACCTACACAAAACAGTTATGAGGCTGATATAACCTACTCTCCCCACAAAACAGTTATGAGGCTGATATAACCTACTCTCCACAAAAAAACGTTATAAGGGTGATATAACCTACCCAACACAGTTATAAGGCTGATATAACCTACTCTCCCCCCAACGCAGTTATGAGGCTGATATAACCTATTCTCACCCAAAATAGTTCTTTGGCTGATATAACCTACCCAGCACAGTTATAAGGCTGATATAACCTACTCTCCCCCAACACAGTGAAGAGGCTGATACAACCTTCTCTCCCCCAACACAGTTATAAGGCTGATATAACCTTCTCTCCCCCAACACTGTTAATAGGCTGATATAACCTACTCTCCCCCAACACAGTTAAGAGGCTGATACAACCTTCTCTCCCCCAACACAGTTATGAGGCTGATATAACCTACCCAACACAGTTAAGCGGCTGATACAACCTTCTCTCCCCCAACACAGTTATAAGGCTGATATAACCTACCCAAAACAGTTCTGAGGTTGATATAACCTACTCTCCCCCAACACTGCTAATAGGCTGATATAACCTACTCTCCCCCCCAACACAGTTAAGAGGCTGATATAACCTACTCTCCCCAACACAGTTATGAGGCTGATATAACCTACCCAACACAGTTAAGAGGCTGATATAACCTTCTCTGGAACCCCTTCTAGAACTGGATATCCATGGCGTTATCCCTAGAACTCCCAATCTGTAACACCCTCTCTGCTCTCCCTCCAATTAGAGAACAAAGGAAAGCCCAGTCTACTCTGTGTGTGAGAGCCAATTCATATCAAACTGGGCTGGGGTTGGCACACAAGGGGCAAGAATAACAGTGAATGTAGTTGAGGTTGATTATATTGTCATGGAGAGAAAATGGCACCGTGCCATTGAATTTGTCATGGCCAAGGGGCTGGTGCACGTTTACACACTCACACACACTTGCACACAGCACACACACACACACACACACACACACACACACACACACACACACACACACACACACACACACACACACACACACACACACACACACACACACACACACACACACACACACACACACACACACAGAGGTAATATTGCATTTTACATTTACATATTAGTCATTTAGCGGACCTCTTGTCCAGAGCGATTTCCAGTTAGTGCATTCATCTTAAGATAACCACATATCATAGGCATAGAAAGTGATTTTTTTCTCAATAACTTAGCTTTCAGTAGTGTCAGAGCTAGAAGGGGGTCAGAGCTAGAAGGGGTCTCTTGGCCACCTCAGGACAAGAGACCTGAGGTGGCAGAACGGTACGCGGTTTGGCGTGTAGGGTTTAAGCATAGTCTGAAGTTAGGGAGGGGGAGTTCCTCTTGCTGTTTCGTAGGGAAGCACCATGATCTTGTAGAGGATACGAGGAGCAGGTAACTGCTTTGATGTTTTCAGAGAAAGACAGGGTGTTGTCCAGGGTCACCCCACGTTTCTTTGCACTCTGGGAGGGCAACAATGTGGAGTTGTCAACCATGATGGAGAGGTCTTTGAGCGGGCAGGCCTTTCCTGGGAGGAAGAGGAGTTCCGTCTTGTTGAGGTTGAGCTTGAGGTTGTGGGCCAACATCCAAGTTAAGATATCTGCCAAGCACACAGAGATGAGTGTCGCCACCTGGGTATCAGAAGGGGGAAGGAGGTTTGTGTAGCGACGACTATGCTAATTATTTTGTTTACGTCCCCTGCGGGTCTTTTGGGGTGTTACATGCTATCAGATAATAGCTTCTCATGCTTTCGCCGAAAAGCATTTTAAAAATCTGACTTGTTGCCTGGATTCACAACGAGTGTAGCTTTAATTCAATACCCTGCATGTGTATTTTAATGAACGTTTGAGTTTTAACTAGTACTATTAGCATTTAGCGTAGCGCATTTGCATTTCCAGATGTCTAGATGGGACGCCTGCGTGTCAGGTAGGACCAAGAGGTTAATTAAATATATTCACTCCCTGAACTTGCTTCCCGACTCTCGGCGTACTCGTTGCAGAATGATGACTCAAAAAAGGGAAGCATCAGGGAGTGTTTTTTTGTTTTTGTTTGTGTTTGTGTTGGGGGTGACGTCGGGTCTGGGTGTTGGAGCGGAGCTACCTGGGATGCCTCAGCCTGTTTGTAGGCTCCCATGCCTAAGCTGGATGAACAGGTTACCGTGCCTCAGCCGAGGCAACCAGGGAGGTCTCAGCCGGCTCATCAGGCTCTTACTCCTCAGCCGGTTTGTCAGTTTTCTGTGCCTCAGCGGATCCCCGGGATCGTACCTGTGGTTGGCATCCTGCGGCTGGAGCCGAACGCGCCGGGGAGGGGGTACTGTCACGTATGCGCTCTCTCCGGCGTTCTAGGTCATCATGCACCCGCGCCTTAGCCGGATCAACAGGTTCCCCGCGCCTTAGCAGAGGTGACCGGTCCGCTCCTGATCCACGGGATCATCATCTTGGTTGGCATCCTGCAGCTGGAGCCGCTCGTCGGGGAGGGGGTACTGACACGTGTGCTCCCTCTCCAGCCTCTAGGTCACCAGGCTGCTCGTTCATGGCACACACCTGTCACCAGCGTTACACGCATTTGCGCATAATGACACTCACCTGGACTCCATCACCTCCTTGATGAAATGCCCTTTAAATGTCACTCCCTTTGGTTTCTTCTCCAGTCATCATTGTTTCTTTCATGTCGGTGCGCTGTTTGTGTTTCTTGTTTTGTTAATTTATTAATGAAATGTATTCACTCGCTGAACTTGCTTCCCGACTCTCAGCATACTCGTTATACACTCTCCATACACTTCAGTCATCATAGAGAGAGAGCTTTTTCTGCTGTGCTCTCTCTTTGATCCTGTAAAAGTCCTACTGGAACTGCATGAAGATGCCCTGCACCATTACTGTCCCAGACTTGTACATGTTGACAGAGGTTGCTTCAATTTCCTCAATGTCTAGTATTCTAGACTGGGCCAAAACCCTCTCTCTTGACATGGGGTAGTGTGCTCTTATAGCACTGTGCTATGCCAGAGGATGGTGTGCTTACATTCTTTGTAGCAGTCAGCAAATATTGTCTCTGGATTGTCCTTGAAGAGCTTCCTTTTGTACTTATTCCTTATAGTGTTCTTTTTTATATCCAAGGGGTACTGTACTGTGATGAAAGCTGCCCATGGATACACCATGGCGCAGGGGGCTTCAGTGGCTTCTGCATTTGGGTGGGAGAGGCTGTGGAACTCTCCTGCCATTGTTAGGCTCAAGAGTTTTCACAACTCTCACTTCACACTTCAGTGCTAATTGAAGTTGCAGCCAGGTCTGTCCAAACAGCTTGGTAGCTTAGTAACCTTATTATTTGAGCTTTATATAGCAAAATTACCTAGAGATGATTGTCTTTTACTTTTGGGCTTCAGAAGTTGTTTTCGACTAAACATTACTCACTCAGTTTTGTGTTGAGTGTTATTTCCAGGTTTCCGCTGTGCATCTTCTGCATGTTTTACTTTGTTAGAGGTTTTTTTATGATAGTCCTTGGTAGTAAGAATCCACTGAGGAAATACTGTCCAAAATTTGGTTTGAAAGTTTTGATGTAGGAAGAAAATACAAGTTTATACATTTGAATAACTATAATTATATTTTTTTTCAGAAGAACTCAAGAGCCCATGAACTCATGATCCATACCCTCTCTCTCTCTCCCTCTCCCTCTCTCTGTGGTGTTATATGGAGGTCTGTGGTCAGGGAGTGACAGTGTAACCAGGTGTCAGCTAGATTTACAGCACAACAGAGGAGAGGCGCAGAGGAGGGAGGACCTCTTAATGGTTTACATCACACACAACCATCACTCCCTCTCTCTCTCACTCCCTTCCTCCATTCATCATTACCTTCCTTTCTCACTCATGTTCTTCCCTACTTTCTCTCCATCATCTTTCTATCTAACAGTCTTCAGTCCTCCCTACCCTTATCCTTCCTTCCCTCTACTTCTCCTCTAAATATCTGCCACCATTGTTGCAACCCCTACTGCGAGTCTGTTCAACCTCTCTTTTGTATCGTCTGAGATTCCTCAAGATTGGAAAGCAGTCATCCCCCTCTTCAAAGGGGGAGACACTCTAGACCCAAACTGTTACAGACCTATATTCATCCTGCCCTGCCTTTCTAAAGTCTTTGAAAGCCAAGTTAACAAACAGATCACTGACCATTTCGAATATCACCGTACCTTCTCCGCTATGCAATCCAGTTTCTAAGCTGGTCACGGGTGCACCTCAGCCACGCTCAAGGTCCTAAACGATATCATAACCGCCATCAATAAAATACAGTGCTGTGCAGTATTCTTCATCGACCTGGCCAAGGCTTTCATCTCTGTCAATCACCGTATTCTAATCGGCAGACTCAACAGCCTTGGTTTCTGTAATGACTGCTTCACCTGGTTCACTAACTACTTCTCAGATAGAGTTCAGCGTGTCAAATCGGAGGACCTGTTGTCCAGACCTCTGGCAGTCTCTATGGGGGTGCCATGGGGTTCAATTATCGGGCCGACTCTTTTGTCTGTATATATCAATGATGTCGCTCTTGCTGCGGGTGATTCTTTGATCCACCTCTACGCAGACGACACCATTCTGTATACATCTGGCCCTTCTTTGGACACTGTGTTAACACAACTCCAAATGAGCTTCAATGCCGTACAACACTCCTTCCGTGGCCTCCAAGTGCTCTTAAATGCTAGCAAAACTAAATGTGAGCTCTTCAACCGATAACTGCCTCCACCCGCCCGCAGGACTAGCATCACTACTATGAACGGTTCTGACTTGGAATATGTGGACAACTATAAAGACCTAAGTGTCTGGCTAGACTGTAAACTCTCCTTCCAGACTCATATTAAGCATCTCCAATCCAAAATTAAATCTAGAATCTGCTTCCTATTTTGCAACAAAGCCTGTTTCACGCATGCTACCAAACATACCCTTGTAAAACGGACTATCCTATCGATCCTCGACCTTGGCGATGTCATTTACAAAATAGCCTCCAACACTCTACTTAGCAAATTGGATGCAGTCTATCACAGTGCCATCCGTTTTGTCACCAAATCCCCATATACTACCCACCACTGCGACCTGTATGCTCTCGTTGGCTGGTCCTCGCTACATATTCGTCACCAAACTCACTGGCTCCAGGTCATCTATACATCTTTGCTGGGTAAAGCTCCGCCTTATCTCAGCTCACTGGTCACCATTGCAACACCCACCCGTAGCACGCGCTGTAGCAGGTATATTTCACTGGTCATCCCCAAAGCCAACACCTACTCTGGATGCCTTTCCTTCCAGTTCTCTGCTGCCAATGACTGGAAAGAATTGCAAAAATCACTGAAGTTGGAGACATATCTCCCTCACTAACTTTAAGCATCTGCTGTCAGAGCAGCTTACCAATCTCTCCTTCTCTCTCTCCCTCTGTCCTTCCATGTAGAGCAGTGCAGTCTGCCATAGGGGCCTGGGTCTCTGGGTCTAGGTCTCTGGTTCTCTGGGCCTGGTTCTCTGGGTTTCTGGGTCTGGAGCTGGGCCTAGCTATCACATGCTGTCAAAACACTGAGCCTGGCAAGCCTTGAACGGAGCCAAGCGCTGGAGGATGAGAGTACGGGAGCGCTCCAGTGTGTGTGTACTGGCCTGGGCCTTTCTCTCACGAGGACGAGCTCAGTGCTCACAAGCCCCAGAAACTCCACGGCTCTGGGGGCTACAGCCCAACACTACACACTTAGAAAAAAAAGTGCTATCTAGAACCTAAAAAAGTTATTTAGCTGTCCCCATAGTAGAACCCTTTGAAGAACCCTTTTTGGTACCAGGTAGAAGTATTTTTGATTCCTCTGTGGAAAGGGTTGTACATGGAACCCAAAAGAGTTCTAACTGGAACCAAAAAGGGTTCTCTTTTGGGGACTGCTGAATAACCCTTTTGGAACCTTTTTTGTAGAGAGGTCTCACCAGAAACCCCACAGCGATAGGGGCTACAGCCAAACACTAGAGAGGTCTCTCCGGGCCTTGTGCTAACCACTGCAAAGCCATGACTTACCCCGCCCTACCCTGCCCTGCCTTGGCTCCTCCTTATGTGTCTATTACATTTGTATACTTCTATCTCTTTTTCTCTCTTTTTTTGTCTTCAACTCTCTCTTTATAACTATATCATTAAAGGACCACAAACATCGCACAAAATGTTGATCTGCAGTTCTTCTGCCTATAGTTTGGAGCACTGTTTTATGGACCACCCACAGGTGGACACCTGACTGCTGACATTTTTGCACGATTCTGCACTCAGTTCATAAATCACTGCCAGCACCCTGTTCAGAGGTGCTGAGTACTCTCGGCTGGCAAAAGCTATTGGTCTCACTCTCTCTCGCTCTCTCTCTCTCTTGGGTTATGTGTTTGTCTTCCTTTGTTTTCTATTTACATGATTGGCTGCTGTTTGTATGCTGAAATTCCCTCTAACTCTGACTTTTTCTCTCTCTTTCATCCTCTCTCCCTTCCCCTTCCTCTCTCCCTCCCCCTTTCTCTTTTTATTACAAAGTGGGAACAAGACTGAGAACACACAACCAGACCTGATTTATCTCCAGCATCAGAGAAGGCTCCTTTGAAAGCGGGTAGAAAAGAACAGCAGTGTTTTTTGTCAAAACAGTCGTTCTATCGTTCAGGGAGCTAAGCATTACTGGTTGGCAGGAGAAATGACAAAACAGGGAAAGGTGGAGGGAAGAAAGTAGGGATGGGGGGAAGGGTACATGGGAGAAAAAGAAAGAGTACAAATATTATAGTGTGGGGGACAGAGATAGAGAGAGAGAGAGAGAGAGAGAGAGAGAGAGAGAGAGAGAGAGAGAGAGAGAGAGAGAGAGAGAGAGAGAGAGAGAGAGAGAGAGAGAGAGAGAGAGAAGAGAGAGAGAGAGAGAGAGAGAGAGAGAGAGAGAGAGAGAGAGAGAGACAGAACCGGACAAGAACCTGACACCCTCAGCATACAGGTGACAGCATTCCCTCCCCTATATGCCCCCCTAGGCACAACTATGACAACATAACCAACAAAAACGGCTGACAACTCCTGCAGCTCTGTCGCAAGCTGGGTATGTACATAGTCAATGGTAGGCTTCGAGGGGACTCCTATGGTAGGTACACCTATAGCTCATCTCTTGGCAGTAGTACTGTAGACTACTTTATCACTGACCTCAACCCAGAGTCTCTCAGAGCATTCACAGTCAGCCCACTGACGCCCCTATCAGACCACAGCAAAATCACAGTCTACATGAACAGAGAAATATTCAATCATGAGGCATCAAAGCCAAAGGAACTGAGTTACATTAAGAAATGCTATAGATGGAAGGAATGCAGTTTGGAAACCTACCAAAAAACATTTAGGCAACAACAAATTCAATCCCTTTTAGACAATTTCCTCTGTAAAACGTTCCACTGTAATAGTGAAGGTGTAAACTTGGCAGTAAAAAATCTTAACAGTATATTTGACCTCTCAGCTTCCCTATCAAATCTAAAAATCTCAAATAGAAAACAGAAGAAAATGAACAACAATGACAAATGGTTTGATGAAGAATGCAAAAAATGTAAGAAAGAAATTGAGAAACCTGTCCAACCAAAAACATAGAGATCCGGAAAACCTGAGTCTATGCCTTCACTATGTTGAATCACTTAACCTGTTACTCCTACCCCCTACTTTTTCGAACATTCTGTTAAAAATCGTGCAACATTTCAGCGCCCTGCTGCTCATGCCAGGAATATAGTATATGCATATGATTAGTATGTGTGGATAGGAAACACTCAGACATTTATACAACTGGTTAAATCACGGCTGTGACTATAACAGAACGTGCGTTTCATCGAAAAGCGCAGGAAAATCTGATCACTGAAAATGAAAATATATATCCATCCGCCACTTCAACCCATTGATAAAGGCGAACCACAATAAATGGGGCTGAGGTTGCAATACCTACAGCTTCCACACGATGTCAACAGTCTTTGTTTATTGGTCAAACGAAGAAGAGACAAGCCATTTGTTCAAGTCTCCGACCGGATATTTTGGTTGAGATTTACCCGGACATTATTTCCAGACGGACAGCTAAAGAATATACATCGCCTCGTGATCAATTTGGTCGCTTATTAACGTGTACTAATACCTAAAGTTGCATTACAAAAGTATTTCGAAGTGTTTTGTGAAAGTTTATCGTCGACTTTTTTAATTTTAAAAAATGACGTTATGTTATAAGACGCTATTTTTTTTCGTTTATCACACAGTCATCATAGATCGATATCTAGGCTATATATGGACCGATTTAATAAAAAAAAAGACCCAATAGTGATTATGGGACATCTAGGAGTGCCAACAAAGAAGATGGTCAAAGGTAATGAATGTTTTATATTTTATTTGTGCGGTTTGTGTAGCGACGACTATGCTAATTATTTTGTTTACGTCCCCTGCGGGTCTTTTGGGGTGTTACATGCTATCATATAATAGCTTCTCATGCTTTCGCCGAAAAGCATTTAAAAAATCTGACTTGTTGCCTGGATTCACAACGAGTGTAGCTTTAATTCAATACCCTGCATGTGTATTTTAATGAACGTTTGAGTTTTAACTAGTACTATTAGCATTTAGCGTAGCGCATTTGCATTTCCAGATGTCTAGATGGGACGCCTGCGTGTCAGGTAGGAACAAGAGGTTAAACAATACAGAAAACACTACAGAAAAAGAAGGAACAGCACGTCAGAATTCAGCTCAGTGTAGTTGAAGAATCCATAGACTCTAACCACTTCTGGGAGAATCGGAAAACACTAGACAAACAACAACACGAAGAGTTATCTGTCCAAAATGGAGATGTATAGGTTAACCACTTCTCCAATCTTTTGGGCTCTATAACAAAGAACAAAGAGCAAAAACATATACAGGATCATATACAAATCTTAGAATCAACTATTAAAGACTACCAGAACCCACTGGATACTTCAATTACCTTGAATGAGCTACAGGACTAAATAAAAACCCTCCAACCCAAAAAGGTACGTGGTGTTGATGGTATCCTTAATGAAATGATCAAATACACAGACAACACGTTCCAATTGGCTATACTAAAACTCTTTAACATCATCCTTAGCTCTGGCATCTTCCCCAATATTTGGAACCAAGGACTGATCACCCCAATCCAGAAAAGTGGAGACAAATTTGACCCCAATAACTACCGTGGGATATGCGTCAACAGCAACCTTGGTTAAATCCTCTGCATTATCATTAACAGTAGACTCATACATTTCCTCAATGAGAACAATGTACTGAGCAAATGTCAAATTGGCTTTTTACCAAATTACCGTACAACAGACCATGTATTCAACCTGCACATGCTAATTGACAACCAAACAAACCAAAACAAAGACAAAGTCTTCTCATGCTTTGTTGATTTAAAAAAAGCCTTCGACTCAATTTGGCATGAGGGTCTGCTATACAAATTGATGGAAAGTGGTGTTGGGGGTAAAACCACACCCTCTTCAACAACATATATATCAACGAATTTCCGCGGGCACTAGAAAAGTCTGCAGCACCCGGCCTCACCCTACTGGAATCTGAAGTCAAATGTCTACTGTTTGCTGATGATCTGGTGCTTCTGTCACTAACCAAGGAGGGCCTACAGCAGCACCTAAATATTCTGCACAGATTCTGCCAGACCTGGGCCCTGACAGTAAATCTCAGTAAGACCAAAATAATGGTGTTCCAAAAAAGGTCCAGTCACCAGGACTACAAATACAAATTCCATCTAGACACCGTTGCCCTAGAGCACAAAAAAAATTATACATACTTTGGCCTAAACATCAGCGCCACAGGTAACTTCCACAAGCTGTGAACGATCTGAGAGACAAGGCAAGAAGGGCATTCTATACCATCAAAAGGAACATAAAATTCAACATATCAATTTGGATCTGGCTAAAAATACTTGAATCAATCATAGAACCCACTGCCCTTTATGGTTGTGAGGTCTGAGGTCCGCTCACCAACCAAGATTTCACAAAATGGGACAAACACCAAATTGGGACTCTGCATGCAGAATTCTGCAAAAAATATCCTCCGTGTACAACGTAGAACACCAAATAATGCATTCCGAGCAGAATTAGGCTGATACGCACTAATTATCAAAATCCAGAAAAGAGCCGTTAAATTCTACAACCACCTAAAAGGAAGCGATTCCCAAACCTTCCATAACAAAGCCATCACCTACAGAGAGATTAACCTGGAGAAGAGTCCCCTAAGCAAGCTGGTCCTGGTGCTCTGTTCACAAACACAAACACACCCCACAGAACCCCAGGACAGCAGCACAATTAGACCCAAGCAAATCATGAGAAAACAAAAAGAGAATTTCTTGACACATTGGAAAGAATTAACAAAGAAGCAGAGCAAACTAGAATGCTATTTGGCCCTAAACAGAGAGTACACAGTGGCAGAAAACCTGAACACTGTGACTGACCCAAAATTACGGTAAGCTTTCACTATTATGTACACAGTTAGTGAGCATAGCCTTGCTATTGAGAAAGGCCGCCGTAGGCAGACATGGCTCTCAAGAGAAGACAGGCTATGTGCACACTGCCCACAAAATTAGATGGAAGCTGAGCTGCACTTCCTAACCTCCTGCCCAATGTATGACCATATTAGAGACACATACAATATTTCTCTCAGATTACACAGATCCACAAAGAATTTGAAAATAAACCCAATTTTGATCAAGACAGCAGCAGCAAGATGTGTGACCTGTTGCCACAAGAAAAGGGAAACCAGTGAAAAACAAACACCATTGTAAATACAACCAATATTTATGTTTATTTATTTTCCCTTTTGTACTTTAACCACTTGTACATTGTTACAACACTGTATGTGTACATAATATGACATTTGTAATGTCTTTATTGATTTGAGAGTGAGAGTGAGAGTGAGAGTGAGAGTGAGAGTGAGAGAGAGAGAGAGAGAGAGAGAGAGAGAGTGTGAGAGTGAGAGAGAGAGAGAGATAGAGATAGAGATAGTGAGAGAGAGAGATAGACAGGGGGAGAGATGGAGTATGAGAGAGGAAGAAATACAAACAGAGGGAAGGAGAGAGAAAGACAACTCCAGAATGCTTGACTCGAATCTTTACGTTTCTCCTCGTAAATGGTCGGGAGTCTTAACAAGAGCCATGCACATGCAATTGTAATAATCAAAAAGTCGTAAGCATATACATGTAGGAGTGCTGCTTTGCCCCAAATTACCACTAGCACGTGGATCCAATTGCAGGTAGTAAAATACGCATATTAAAATAAGCATATTTTCCTTTGCAGAATCTCGTTTCACCTTGCGGGGATGCCCATGTGTTCCAGGATAATGAGAATGGTTTTATGGTTGTTATTGAGTTAGCCAGCTCTCTCTCTCTTTCTGCCTGCCTGCCTGCCTGCCTGCCCACCCTATAACAGTGGAATGGGGTATGTGGAGTGTGTGACGGGGGATCTGAGTGTGTGTGTGTGTGTGTGTGTGTGTGTGTGTGTGTGTGTGTGTGTGTGTGTGTGTGTGTGTGTGTGTGTGTGTGTGTGTGTGTGTGTGTGTGTGTGTGTGTGTGTGTGTGTGTGTGTGTGTGTGTGTGTGTGTGTGTGTGTTAAAATGTACCAGCAAGTGTGTGTGTTCAGTACGTATTCCTCTGAGGGGTCTAACCTTTTGAGGAGTGGACACAGTCCTCCTCAGCAGAAAATGAGCAGCCACCATTCCCACATCTCACATCTGGGCCTAGGTTTTAAAATGGGTTAACTTTATTTTAAGAAAGTTATGTCGCTTAGTGTACCTTTTAACACGTGTGGACAGCTGCTTCTGATGGAGATAAAGTGCTGCTACTGGGACCCAGCAGGTCTCACAGGTGAACAGATGCTTCCACACATCACATTACAGCTAGGCTCCAGGCTCAAACCCATGACTCTGCACTTCTGGCTCCTCAGTCCAGCACAAACATTTAGCAGGAATTCAATAGCAGTGGATTTTACAGAGTAGTCTCTAAGTTTTTTCTCCCAGTCTGTTTATGCTGTATCAGAGGTGCCAATTGTGCTATGGCCGACAACACCCTTTTGAGGGAGAATGACATATTGGATATATTTATTTTCGATAGTGACACAAATTTACGCTAATTCTAGATGAACACACTGTAGGGTGAGGCTTTGAATGTAAGAGCCAGGCAGCAAAGAGGCCTGGTGGTTAAGGCAACAATCCAATGACCATTGACCAACATACTGCTGGTCCAACTCCAACTGTTACGCCCTTGGAAGAGAATGAATTGGGGTGGTGAGGCACATACACGTACCGATAGGACGCATAGGGAGGGAGTAGCTCAGTTTTGTACCATCAAACTGTGATTATACTCTATGTAGAAGCCAGACAGCAAAGTTTAAATTAAGCCTTTAAAATCAATAGATCAATATATCTCCAGGCAACCAGGAGCGCGTGAGAGGTCAGTCATATACAACAGCGAACCAATCTGTGGGTAAAGCTACACTGCGACTCGAACACAACAAGCCATGGATTCCCTTAGAGGATAAGAAAAAGCACAACATGGAGATGCAAAGGAGAGCAACAAACAGCCCAGTTAGTAATGAGTAATCGGGAGGCTGGCAGCTCTCCAGAGTGGTCAAGCGCAGTGAAACAGCTTTTTTGTCCATCGCCAAATTTACGGGGTACCCGCAATATGCTGCTTATGCCACTAGTCATGATTGGCTGAGATAATGAGTGGGCTGGACATGCCGAGAGATGAGTTTGGATTGGTCTACCGTACAGCAAGCTTCTGTCTGTTTGAGCTGGTCAGTATGTGTAGGTAATCCTGTCTAAAGCTTAAGATGGTGTGAACAATTCTGAATGGGTGAAGAGAAACAAGAGCTCTCCAGTGGGTACCAAAACATTCAAAGGCCATTTTCTCAAAAGTGAGGTTACAAGTTTAACAACTTTCAAAGCAGAATTACTTTCCCATAGTTCCTCAAATGCAGTGTTTGATATAACATTTTGTAGCTTTGTGTCTTTGCTCTTATCTAATGTAAAAAACACAATTTCATATGTTGCTACACAAGACCAAATAAAGGCAGTCGGTCACAAATGGTAAGTGTGTGTTAGGGTGTAGTAGTCAGCCCAGGGTTCAGCTGTTGGATCAGTCTTGTGGCTTGGGAGTAGAGGCTGGCTTTGAGATAGGGGATCCGAGACTTGATGTTGACCCTCATTGTAGCGGATCCCTCTCCCCTGTGCGCCGGGCCCCTTTCAGGTAACAGGTGAGCTGAATCTGGACCCTTTCATCCATGGCATCCCGGGTTGAGCTGAATCTGGACCCTTTCATCCGTAGCATCCCTTAGTTGAGCTGAATCTGGACCATTTCATCCGTGGCATCCCGGGTTGAGCTGAATCTGGACCCTTTCATCTGTGGCATCCCGGGTTGAGCTGAATCTGGACCATTTCATCTGTGGCATCCCGGGTTGAGCTGAATCTGGACCCTTTCATCTGTGGCATCCCGGGTTGAGCTGAATCTGGACCATTTCATCCGTGGCATCCCGGGTTGAGCTGAATCTGGACCATTTCATCTGTGGCATCCCGGGTTGAGCTGAATCTGGACCCTTTCATCTGTGGCATCCCGGGTTGAGCTGAATCTGGACCCTTTCATCTGTGGCATCCCGGGTTGAGCTGAATCTGGACCCTTTCATCTGTGGCATCCCGGGTTGAGCTGAATCTGGACCCTTTCATCCGTGGCCTCCCGGGTTGAGCTGAATCTGGACCATTTCATCTGTGGCATCCCGGGTTGAGCTGAACCTGGACCCTTTCATCCGTGGCCTCCCGGGTTGAGCTGAATCTGGACCCTTTCATCCGTGGCCTCCCGGGTTGAACTGAATCTGGACCCTTTCATCCGTGGCCTCCCGGGTTGAGCTGAATCTGGACCATTTCATCTGTGGCATTCCGGGTTGAGCTGAATCTGGACCCTTTCATCTGTGGCTTCCCGGGTTGCAGGGTTCATCTAAATGGCTCCTATACACAACAAAATAACATTGAGTTACATTTGAATTGCACAAGGTCTTACACAACAAGTCAAAATATATTTTACTTAAAAGTAACACAGTTAATAATATTCTTAAGAAAAAAGTCAGTGTAACAGGCCTCATCCCCTTTGCCAGTCCAGGTTGCGGCGATGGCAAGTTGGTTTAACAGAATGCAAGGTAGCTTCTGCAACACTGTCGACTTCAGGACACCTGAACTACAAATGTAAAAGTACAAGAAATGACACACTATGTTAACATATTTCCCTCCTATATTTTATTCTCATTTATTGTGACAGTCTGTAAAGACTAATTCAGTATTTACATGTAATACAAATGCCTTATGTTAAAATTCGAATCTGAGGAATTTAGAACATGCTGCTGTCATGTCAGGTTACAATGTTCGCGACCACAGGGTAAAAGTTGAATGTCTCTTGCTCCTTCCCTAGAGTTCGGTGTCCTTGCTCAGCCTTGTCTCCAGTAGCTCCAGGCCTTACCGGTTCCCCAACAATGATGTAAACTCACCCTTTTTACCCGAGGGAATAAAGCATGTGAGTTAAGAATTAACGTCTTATGGCTGGGTGTCACGCCTTGGTCTTAGTATTTTGTGTTTTCTTTAATTATTTGTTCAGGCCAGGGTGTGACATGGGGTTATTGTATTGTCGTATTGGGGTTTTTGTAGGCATTGGGATTGTGGTTGATTAGGGGTGTGTCTAGTATAGGCTTGGCTGCCTGAGGCGGTTCTCAATCAGAATCAGGTGATTCTTGTTGTCTCTGATGGGGAACCGTATTTAGGTAGCCTGGGTTTCACTTTGTATTTCGTGGGTGATTGTTCCTGTCTCTGTGTAGTTTCACCAGATAGGCTGTAATTAGGTTTCACGTTCCGTTTGTTGTTTTGTATTTGTATTAGTTATTTCATGTATCGTCATTCTCTTCATTAAAGACATGAGTAACCACCACGCTGCATTTCGGTCCGACTCTCTTTCAACAAACGAAGAACGCCGTTACACTGGGGGCAGTATTGAGGAGCTTGGATGAATAAGGTGCCCAGAATAAACTGCCTGCTACTCAGTCCCAGAAGCTAAGATTTGCATATTATTAGTATATCTGGATAGAAAACACTCTGAATTTTCTAAAACTGTTTGAATGATGTCTGTGAGTATAACATAACTCATATGGCAGGCAAAACCTGAGAAAACATCCAACCAGGAAGTGGGAAATCTGAGGTTTATAGTTTTTCAACTCTTGGCCTATCGAATACACAATGGGATATTGGTCATATTGCACTTCCTAAGGCTTCCACTAGATGTCAACAGTCTTTAGAACCTTATTTGATGCTTCTACTGTGAAGTGGGGGCGATTGAGAGTCAGAGGTCTGCCAGAGAGCCACGAGCTCAGTCTCGCACGCTCACGTGAGAGCTAGCTCTGTTCCATTGCAATTCTACAGACAAAGGAATTCTCCTGTTGGAACATTATTGAAGATTTATGTTGAAAACATCCTAAAGATTGATTCTATACTTCGTTTGACATGTTTCTACGACCTGTAATATAACTTTTTGATTTGTTTACCAAACGCGCTAACAAAGGGAGGTATTTGGACATAAATGATGAACTTTATTGAACAAATCAAACATTTATTGTGGAACTGGGATACCTGGGAGTGCATTCTGATGAAGATCATCAAAGGTCAGTGAATATTTATAATGCTATTTCTGACTTCTGTTGACTACACAACATGGCGGATATCTGTTTGGCTTGTTTTGGTCTCTGAGCGCTGTAATCAGATTATTGCATGGTTTGCTTTTTCGGTGAAGATTTTTTTTAAATCTGACGCAGTGGTTGCATTTAGGAGCAGTTTATCTAAAGTTCCATGTATTTTCATCAAAATTTATGATGAGTATTTCTGTAAATTGATGTGGCTCTCTGCAAAATCACCGGATGTTTTTGGAACTACTGAACATAACGCGCCAATGTATACTGAGTTTTTTTTATATAAATATGAACTTTATCGAACAAAACATGTATTGTGTAACATGAAGTCCTATGAGTGTCATCTGATGAAGATCATCAAAGGTTAGTGATTCGTTTTATCTATATTTCTGCTTTTTGTGACTCCTCTCTTTGGCTGGAAAAATGGCTGTATTTTTCTCTGAATTGGCACTCACCTAACATAATCGTTTGTGGTGTTTTCGCCGTAAAGCCTATTTGAAATCTGACACTGTGGTGGGATTAACAAGAAGCGTATCTTTAAAATGGTGTGAAATACTTGTATGTTTGAGCAATTTTAATTATAAGATTTCTGTTGTTTGAATTTGGCTCCCTGCACTTTCACTGGCTGTTGTCATATCAATTCTGTTAGCGGGATCTCAGCCATAAGACGTTTTATATCAGACTCAAATGGACCACAGCTGCAGCGAGCTCTACAATAATCCATGACCCCGGAATGCAACACGAGGTTGAAGAAGACAAAGAACCTCTTAACAATCAATCAATACTACGGTTGAGTATTACCGTATCTAAGGAGATGAATTTAAGTAGGACCATCCGGTTATTCTCTTCAAATCATCGTGTCCTACACTGCCTTCATTTCCACTCTGGGATCATCGACACGGCTGATTAGACTTCCTCAGGATGCCACTCTTCCAGAACGAGTCTAGTAAATAGACAACTAAGAAGGACATTGTGACCTCTTGTGGACAATCAGAGACGAACACCAGAGAACGAAGAAGACCATCTGAAATAGGAATACCCAATTGAACTCTGCTCACAAAGTGGAACCCTACCCACGAAGGCCCCAACAAATATCCGACAAAGACCTTCAACACTTAAATACATGCATTACTTCTTACCCATAACACCGGCAGTTGGTGGCAAGGTAGGGTTATTTTTTATTTATTTTTATTTTACCTTTATTTAACTAGGCAAGTCAGTTAAGAACAAATTCTTATTTTCAATGACGGCCTAGGAACAGTGGGTTAACTGCCTGTTCAGGGGCAGAACGTCAGATTTGTACCTTGTCAGCTCAAGTTTTGAACTTGCAAACCTTCCGGTTGCTAGTCCAATGCTCTAACCATTAGGCTACCCTGCCGCCCCTTATTGCGAGTATAGTCCACAAATGTATCCAAGTGTTTCTTCTCTTTCTCTCTCGCGCTCTCTCTCTCTTTCAATCTCCATCTTGTGTAACAAGTGTCATATTGTGTTAGTCCGCTAGGGACTTGTTGTCATCAAATTAAATGTCTAATCAATAACCTATACTGTGTGTGTGTATCCTATGTTATCACTTAGTGTGTTAGTAAATAAATAATTGTTATGTCTTTACTATGGATTAAGTGATACATGACATGCTATTTTATCAAATCAATTCTCTGTAGTTATTATTACCTGATTAAACTAATCATGTAAATGTAATTAAGTATGAAGTCGGGTGCACCACTGAACAATGTTTATAGAGCTGTTGTCTTAACCTCTCTAGGGTAGGGGGCAGCATTTGTAATTTTGGATGAAAAGCATGCCCAAATTAAACTGCCTTCTACTCGGGCCCAGAAGATAAGAAGCTAAGATATGCATATAATTAATATATTTGGATTAGAAAACATTAAAGTTTCCAAAACTGTTAAAATAATGTCTGTGAGTATAACAGAACTGATTTGGCAGGCAAAAACCTGAGAAAAATCCATTCAGGAAGTAGGATTTTTTTGGTGTGTAGTTTTCTATTCAATGCCATTACAGAATCCGTTGACTTAGGACTCAAATTGCAGTTCCTATGCCTTCCACTAGATGCCAACAGTCTTTAGAAATTGTTTCAGGCTTGTATTCTGAAAAATGATGGAGTAAGAGCAGTCTGAATGAGTGGACCCTGCCGTGCCACAGAGCATTTTTAAGCGCGCGACCAGAGAGAGTGCCTTTCTTTTTCACCTTTTATATTGACAATGTTATTGTCCGGTTGAAATATTATAGATAATTTAGGCTAAAAACAACATGAGGTTTGAATATAAACATCTTTATGACATGTTTTTATGAACTTTACAGATACAATTTGGATTTTTTGGTCTGGCTGTTGTGACTGCGTTTGAGCCTGTGGATTAAGAAAACGTGTGAACAAAATGGAGGGTTTTGGATATAAAGAGAGACTTTATCGAACAAAAGGAACATATATTGAATAAATGAATGTCTTCTGAGTGCAAACATATGAAGATCATCAACGGTAAGGGATTCATTTTATCTCTATTTCTGACTTGTGTAACTCTTCTACTTTGCTGGTTACTGTTTGTAATGATTTGTCTGCTGGGCTATGTTCTTAAATAATTGTAAGGTATGCATTCGCCGTAAAGCATTTTGGAAATCTGACACCGTGGTTGGATTCACACCAAGTTCATCTTTAAGACTATGTTTAATAGTTGTATCTTTTCTGAATTATTATAATGAGTATTTCTGTATTTGAATTTGGCGTTCTGCAATCTCACTGGATGTTGGCCAGCGTCCCACATACCCTAGAGAGGTTTTAAAGACCTGGTAATCTTTTATATCAATAGCAGTCAATTATTAATCGTCACCTTATTCAGTCTCATGCAAACCCTGGCTAATAAGTTGAATCAGCAATACAAAATTTGGTTTAACATTTGTTTACTAAATACCTAAATATTTAGTAATCCTGGATAATACATTGATTACTACTTATGTCATACAAGAAAATGTCCCTAGCGGACAAAACCGATATGACGGCTGGAAACACAAAGAAAGGGGGTTGGGTTTGAATGAAAGCCCCGGAAGACTGAGGAACAAAAGGATTGGGTCTCTATCGGGCCTTATGAAGCTATGCTATTGTAAATACAGAATCTTATGCATTCTAACTAACTGCCCATTCGGAAAAAGAAAATGCAAGAAATATATTTACTCTGAGCTGATAGACTGGTCAAATATGGAAGGCTGGGTTGCCCAGCAGAGATCTCCCTCGTCCTTTGAAGAATATGAAAGGAACGGATACGTTGTAGTGCCCTGTCATCTGGTGGTAGAACGGATACGCTGGGGTACACTGTTTTCTGGTGGTAGAACGGATACGTTGTAGTACCGTCATCATGTGGAAGAACGAATACATTGTAGTACCGTCATCGTGTGGAAGAACGAATACGTTGTAGTACCCTGTCTTCCTGAAGAGATTGTTCGTCCTTCCCTAGGCCACACACATTTACAGCGGCCGATGATAACTCGACGACTAGGATGTATCACTTCTTTAGTGAATAAGAGTTCAAAGCTCATACCAAGTTGCTATACAATAAGCTCATGCTATATTCTGGCTGGTGTAGTCACATTCATCCTTCCAGTGTGTTGATTGTCACCTCCACGTTGAAATTCACCCTTTTAAACGTATGGACATCAGTCCTCACGTCATCGGGAACACAATGTCAATTTCATTAGGTTGTAGTCATTCAACCATTCGCAACCGGAGTTCACACTGAGGTTGGCTCAGTTCTGTAGATGATATTAGCTGAAAGAAATGGCAGCAGTTGTACGGTCGCCTAACCAATCATGCTATTATATGTTTTTTGTGTGTATTATTTGTAACTTATTTTGTACATAATGTTTCTGCAACCGTATCTTATGACAAAAACAGCTTCTGGATATCAGGATAGCGATCACTCACCTCGGATTATACGAAAATGTGTTTTACAACAAGGAGGACACACGAGACATTCTCCAAACACCCCACAGGGCCGTCATCCACATTATTTGAAAGAGGAAGCGATGCAGGTACAGAGGACAAAGAGCCGGATGCCTGGTCAGGAACCAGAGAAGGCGAGTGGGAAAGCTGCCGTTACTGTCAATACTACTTGCCAACGTGCAATCATAGGACAATAAATTAGACGAGGTACGATCACGGATATCCTAACTAACGGGACATCGAACTGTAATATCCTATGTTTCACGGAATCGTGGCTGAATGACGAAATGGATATTCAGCTAGCGGTATACACGCTGCACCTGCAAGATAGAACAGCAGGCGAGGGGGGCGGTCCGTGAATATTTACAATCAACAGTTGGTGCACGGCGCCAGTACTTCCAGCGCCGACAGAGATGGCCGCCTCGCTTCGCGTTCCTAGGAAACTATGCAGTTTTTTGTTTTTTTTATGTGTTATTTCTTACATTAGTACTCCAGATCATCTTAGGTTTCATTACATACAGTCGAGAAGAACTACTGAATATAAGATCAGCGTCAACTCACCATCAGTATGACCAAGAATATGTTTTTCGCGACGTGGATCCTGTGTTCTGCCTTTCAAACAGGACAACGGAATGGATCCCATGCAGCGACCCAAAAAAACGACTCCGAAAAAGAGGGAAACGAGGCGGTCTTCTGGTCAGACTCCGGAGACGGGCACATCGTGCACCACTCCCTAGCATTCTTCTCGCCAATGCCCAGTCTCTTGACAACAAGGTTGATGAAATCCGAGCAAGGGTAGCATTCCAGAGGGACATCAGAGACTGTAACGTTCTTTGCTTCACGGAAACATGGCTCACTGGAGAGACGCTATCGGAGGCGGTGCAGCCAGCGGGTTTCTCCACGCATCGCGCCGACAGAAACAAACATCTTTCTGGTAAGAAGAGGGGCGGGGGCGTATGCCTTATGGCTAACGAGACATGGTGTGATGAAAGAAACATACAGGAACTCAAATCCTTCTGTTCACCTGATTTAGAATTCCTCACAATCAATTGTAGACCGCATTATCTACCAAGAGAATTCTCTTCGATTATAATCACAGCCGTATATATCCCCCCCCAAGCAGACACATCGATGGCTCTGAACAAACTTTATTTGACTTTTTGCAAACTGGAATCCATTTATCCGGAGGCTGCATTCATTGTAGCTGGGGATTTTAACAAGGCTAATCTGAAAACAAGACTCCCTAAATTTTATCAGCATATCGATTGCGCAACCAGGGGTGGAAAAACCTTGGATCATTGTTACTCTAACTTCCGCGACGCATATAAGGCCCTGCCCCGCCCTCCTTTCGGAAAAGCTGACCACGACTCCATTTTGTTGATCCCTGCCTACAGACAGAAACTAAAACAAGAGGCTCCCACGCTGAGGTATGTCCAACGCTGGTCCGACCAAGCTGACTCCACACTCCAAGACTGCTTCCATCACGTGGACTGGGATAATGTTTCGTATTGCGTCAGATAACAATATTGACGAATACGCTGATTCGGTGTGCGAGTTCATTAGAACGTGCGTTGACGATGTCGTTCCCATAGCAACGATTAAAACATTCCCTAACCAGAAACCGTGGATTGATGGCAGCATTCGCGTGAAACTGAAAGCGCGAACCACTGCTTTTAATCAGGGCAAGGTGACTGGTAACATGAACGAATACAAACAGTGCAGCTATTCCCTCCGCAAGGCTATCAAACAAGCTAAGCGTCAGTACAGAGACAAAGTAGAATCTCAATTCAACGGCTCAGACACAAGAGGCATGTGGCAGGGTCTACAGTCAATCACGGACTACAAGAAGAAATCCAGCCCAGTCACGGACCAGGATGTCTTGCTCCCAGGCAGACTAAATAACTTTTTTGCCCGCTTTGAGGACAATACAGTGCCACTGACACGGCCTGCAACGAAAACATGCAGACTCTCCTTCACTGCAGCCGAGGTGAGTAAGACATTTCAATGTGTTAACCCTCGCAAGGCTGCAGGCCCAGACGGCATCCCCAGCCGCGCCCTCAGAGCATGCGCAGACCAGCTGGCCGGTGTGTTTACGGACATATTCAATCAATCCCTATACCAGTCTGCTGTTCCCACATGCTTCAAGAGGGCCACCATTGTTCCTGTTCCCAAGAAAGCTAAGGTAACATTGAATGTATCCTTATGTAATACATGTATCACTAGCCACTTTAACTATGCCACTTTGTTTCCATATTATATACTGTACTCGATACCATCTACTGTATCTTGCCTATGCTGCTCTGTACCATCACTCATTCATATATCCTTATGTACATATTCTTTATCCCCTTACACTGTGTATAAGACAGTAGTTTTGGAATTGTTAGTTAAATTAACATCTGCTAACCATGTGTATGTGACAAATACAATTTGATTTGATTTGATTTAACATCTAAGGAAGTCTCTAGATTTTGCTCGCCTGAAGTAGAGTATAATGTGATAAATTGCAGGCCACACTACTTGCCTAGAGAGTTTTCAGCTATACTTTTTGTGGCTGTCTTTTTACCACCGATAGACAGATGCTGGCACTAAGACCACACTCAGTCAGCTGTATAAGGAAATAACCAAACAGGAAACTTAAATCAGTTCTACCAAATTTCTATCAACATGTTAAATGTGAACCAGAGGGAAAAAAAATCTAGATCACCTGTACTCCACACACAGAGACGCTTACAAAGCTCTCCCTCGCCCTCCATTTGGTAAATCCGACCACAATTCTATCCATGATTCCCACTTACAAGCAAACATTAAAGTTACTCTGTCTATAAGAAAAGTGGTCATATGAAGCAGATGCTGAATTACAGGACTGTTTTGCTATCACAGACTGGAACATGTTCCGGGATTTTTCCGATGGCATTGAGGAGTACATCACATCAGTCACTCGCTTTATCAATAAGTGCATCGAGGATGTCATCCCCACAGTGACTGTACGTACATACCCCAACCAGAAGCCATGAATTACAGGCAACATTCGCACTGAGCTAAAAGGCTGGCGCTTTCAAGATGTGGGACTCTAACCCGGAAGCTTACAAGAAATCCTGCTATGCCCTGCGACGAACCATCAAGCAGGCAAAGCGTCAATATAGCGCTATGATTGAATCATACTACACAGTCTCCGATGCTCGTCTTATGTGGCAGGGCTTGCAAACTATTACAGACTACAAAGGGAAGCACAGCCGCGAGCTGCCCACTACCAGACGAGCTAAATCACTTCTATGCTCGCTTCGAGGCAAGCAACACTGAGGCATGCATGAGAGCATCAGCTGTTCCGGACATCTGTGTGATCACGCTCTCCGTCGTCGACGTGAGTAAGACCTTTAAACAGGTCAGCATACACAAGGCTGCAGGGCAAGACGGATTACAAGGACGTGTGCTCCGGGCATGTGCTGACCAACTGGCAGGTGTTTTCACTGACATGTTCAAAATGTCCCTGATTGAGTCTGCAATACCAACATGTTTCAAGCAGATCACCATAGTGCCTGTGCCAAAGAACACAGAGGGAAACTGTCTTAATGACCACAGACCCTCACGTCCGTAGCCATGTAGTGCTTTGAAAGGTTGGTAATGGCTCACATCAACACCATTATCCCAGAAACCTTAGACCCACTCAATTTGCATACCGCCAAAACATATCCACAGATAATGCAATCTCTATTGCACTCCACACTGCCCTTTCCCACCTGGACAAAAGGAACTCTTATGTGAGAATGCTACTCATTGACTACAGCTCAGCATTCAACACCATAGTACCCTCAAAGCTCATCACTAAGCTAAGGATCCTGTGGCGAAACACCTCCCTCTGCAACTGGATCCTGGACTTCCTGACGGTCCGCACCTAGGTGGTGAGGGTAGGTAGCAACACATCTGCCACGCTGATCCTCAACACTGGAGCTCCCCAGGGGTGTGTGCTCAGTCCCATCCTGTACTCCCTGTACACCCACGACTGCATGGCCAGGCACGACTCCAACACCATCGTAAAGTTTGCTGACGACACAACAGTGGTAGGCCTGATCACCGAGACAGCAATAGGGAGGAGGTCAGAGACCTGGCCGGGTGGTGACAGAATAACATCCTATCCCTCAACGTAACCAAAACTAAGGAGATGATTGTGGACTACAGGAAAAGGAGGACCGAGCACGCCCCCCATTCTCATCGACAGGGCTGTAGTGGAGCAGGTTGAGAGCTTCAAGTTCCTTGGTGTAAACTAGATAATAAATAATAAACTAGAATGGTCCAAACACACCAAGACAGTTGTGTAGAGGGTGAAACAAAGCCTATTCCCCATCAGGAAATTAAAAAGATTTGGTATGGGTCCTGAGATCCTCAAAAGGTTCTACAGCTGCAACATTGAGAGCATCCTGACTGATTGCATCGCTGCCTGGTACGGCAATTGCTCGGCCTCTGACCGCAAGGCACTTCAGAGGGCATCACTGGGGCTAAGCTGCCTGCCATCCAGGGCCTCTACACCAGGCGATGTCAGAGGGAGGCCCTAAAAAATGTCAACGACCCCAGCCACCCCAGTCATAGACTGTTCTCTCTACTATCGCATGGCAAGTGGTACCAGAGTGCCAAGTCTAGGGCAAAAATGCTTCTCAACAGTTTTTACCCCCAAGCCATAAGACTCCTGAACAGGTAATCAAATGGCTACCCGGACAATTTGTGTGCCCCTCCAACCCCTCTTTTTACGCTGCTGTTACTCTCTGTTTATAATATATGCATTGTCACTTTAACTATACATTCATGTACATACTACCTCAATTGGGCCGACCAACCAGTGCTCCCACACATTGGCTAACCGGGCTATCTGCATTGTGTCCTGCCACCCACCACCCGCCAACCCCTCTTTTACGCTACTGCTACTCTCTGTTCATCATATATGCATAGTCACTTTAATCATATCTACATGTACATACTACCTCAATCAACCTAACTAACCATTGTCTGTATGTAGCCTCGCTACTTTTATAGCCTCGCTACTGTATATAGCCTGTCTTTTTATTGTTGTTTTTTGTCTTTACTTACCTATTGTTCACCTAATAGCTTTTTTGCATTATTAGTTAGAGCTTGTAAGTAAGCATTTCACTGTAAAGTCTACACCTGTTGTATTCGGCGCACGTGGCAAATAAACTTTGATTTGATTTGATGTTAAACATATGGACAGCAGACCTCACGTCATCGGGAACACAAGAGGTTGACTTTCGTCAATGGGCTTTTGTAGGTGAGGAGAGAAGGGCGTGTTTCATAGTTCACAACCAATACTTGTACACTTGGGCGAGGCCACTGAGTGAGCAGAGTTCACTTATGAAAACAATTCTCTCATTTAGAAGCTAAAGTTACATTTAATCTTTTCACAAATAGTTTATTGTTCAAACATTTAAATTGCACAAAAATTCCAATGCGAATCTGATAACTAGAATGTGTCGTCCTATCATCAGTAATAATGTCTCAGACGACAACTGATCTGACATCATATTCTTTAAGTATCAACGGACACTTTCAACTGGTTGGTTACGTAAAGATTTTCCCTAACTTTTTGATGTTACAATACTCTTAACAAAAAGCCTTTCCAAGAGTCTATTCTGTAGAGTGTAGAGAAAAAGAGGGAAAGGTATTTATGGGGGGGTCATAAACCTCCCCCAACAGGGCTATGTCATAACATAATCAAATATATTTGTGTGGTATGGATTGATCAGTAAGACTCGGGTTTGTGCAGATTTACAGAATCAGAATGAGACTGATATGAGGAAATAATTCATTAGTGACTGTTATGATATCTATATATTCTTGAGTTAAAAAAATAAATAAGCCATTGCTTAGTGAAAAAAATAAGCAAACATGTTTGGTGTTGACTAAAAGGCATGTGGGAGACTACCCAAACATATGGAAGAAGGTGCTCTGGTCAGATGAGACTAAAATTGAGCTTTTTGGCCATCAAGGAAAATGCTATATCTGTCACAAACCCAACACCTCTCATCACCATGAGAAAACCATTCCCACAGTGAATCATGGTGGTGGCTGCATCATGCTGTGGGGATGTTTTTCAACGGCAGGGACTGGGAAACTGGTCAGAATTGAAGGGATGATGGATGGCTCTAAATACAGGTTTCAGTCTTCCACAGATTTGAGACCAGGACGGAGGTTCACCTTCCAGCAGGACAATGACCCTAAGCATACTGCTCAAGCAACATTTGAGTGGTTTAAGAAGAAACATTTAAATGTATTGGAATGGCCTAGTCAAAGCCCAGACCTCAATCCAATTGAGAATCTGTGGTATGACTTAAAGATTGCTGTACACCAGTTGAACCGATCCAACTTGAAGGAGCTGGAGCAGTTTTGCCTTGAAGAATGGGCAAAAATCCCAGTGGCTACATGTGCCAAGCTTATAGAGACATACCCCAAGAGACTTGCAGCTGTAAGTGCTGCAAAAGGTGGCTCTACAAAGTATTGACTTTGGGGGGGTGAAAAGTTATGCACACTCAAGTTTTCAGTTTCTTTGTCTTATTTGATGTTTGTTTCACAATAAAATATTTTTAATCTTCAAAGTGGTAGGCATGTTGTGTAAATCAAATGATACAAACCCTCCAAAAAAACAAACATTTTAATTCCAGGTTGTAAGGCAACAAAATAGGAAAAATGCCAAGGGGGTTGAATACTTTCACAAGCTACTGTACATTGCAAGTTGCAACATTGACTGTGGCTTCTATTTGAACATATACTGAACAAAAATGTTAACTCAACATGCAATATTTTCATAGATAGATTTTCTGAGTTACCGTTTATATGTGGAAATCAGTCAAATTAAATAAATGAATTAGGCCCTAATCTATTTGTCACACCCTGACTTTAGAAATCCCTGTTTATTCTCTATATTTTGGTTAGGTCAGGGTGTGATTAGGGTGGGTACTCCAGTTTTTGTATATCTATGTTTCTTTTTCTTTGTTGGCCTAGTATGGTTCCCAATCAGAGGCAGCTGTCTAACGTTGTCTCTGATTGGGGATCATACTTAGGCAGCCCTTTTTCCCACCTTCAGTTGTGGGATCTTGTCTTTGTTTGGTTGCATGTATTTCTGCATGACAAAGCTTTTCGTTTGGTGTATTAGCAAATCGCTTGCCTACACGACGCCATGTACGTGATCTGGGGTTGTGAGGCCGGTTGGACATACCAAATTCTCTAAAATTACATTGGAGGCGGCTTAGGGTAAAAAAATGAACAGCTATGGTGGACATTCCTGAAGTCAGCATGCCAACTGCACACTCCCTCAACTTGAGATCTCTGTGGCATTGTGTTGTGTGACAAAACTGCACCAGTGTAATGATCATGCTGTTTAGTCAGCTATGCCACACCTGTCAGGTGGATGGACTATCTTGGCAAAGGAGAAATGCTCACTAACAGGGATGTCAAACAAGTTAGGGTTAGGGTTAGAAGGGTTAAGGTTAGGGTTAGGGTTATTTTGGTTAGGGTTAGGGTTATTTTGAGAGAAATAAGGTTTTTGTGCGTATGGAACATTTCTGTGATCTTTTATTTCAGCTTATAAAACATGGGACCAACAATTTACACTATGCTTTTATATAGTTTGATGTGGTAAATAGGCCATAGAATAAAATTGACATTGGGATGTAAGCTATGTATTAATGATCTCAATACAATAGACTAGGATTGGCTTGATGACGACAGACAATTTCCCCCTTAATGACGGGGATCAACACTTTGTGAAGTAGTTTAAGGAGTGGCATCTCTTAATTAAATGAGGCAACTGGAACAGTTGGCGTTGCCTCTAAAATATAGCCTAGTATATAAAACTAATAAATAAAATGAAGGCTATTACTGGCTATAAACTGTAAATTATTTTAGTGTATCACTTTTGTGTCATCCTCAATTTGTGTCATGTGTAGTTGTTTTGTTTAGAAATTGGCAAATGAATCAAATCACTTTAAATGGCAAAAAAAGTAGCCTGGGGTTTATAGATCTCCATGAAAACAGCTTGCAGCCTCTGACTGGCTGTGGTTAGCTAGAAAGTGGCAGGCCAAAATTTCTGGCTATTGTATTTCAAATGAACTCATGGCTAGATGGCTTGTCTATGGCATATAGCTGTGCTCTGACTGGAGGCTAAATGCCAGAAATGTCAAAGCGGCCTGTCTTGAGTGGCAAACTCCACTCGCCCTCTGGTGGTAGGAATTTATAACCTAGGACTTAGCGACAGCAAGAAATACCAAGTGGGGGTACATTTTTATCTATCTGGGAGCTGAAGGATATCCAGGAAAACATAGCTAAAATGCTCTCAAAGCTCACCAAAACAAACTCTGCTGTTAAAAACTTAGATTTACTCGAAAGTAGAGTATTGTGTAATATACGTATATACAGTGCGGGGAGTGGATGAACAAGACAACAAAATTGGCCTTCTGGAAACAAAGGTACAAACTTTAGAAGATGAACCCGCTAGAAAACAGAGCGAGTCAAAATAATATGAGAATATTGTCCCTACCGGAAGACAAGGAAAAAGGAGAACTTTCCAGCTATGTGATGAAGCTAATATCGGAGTAGCTTGACGTGGATGTATCACCGGAGGATCTGGAGTGATGCCATCAGATCGACGTGAAACAGAAGAATGCTAAATACTCTCTCATAGTAATCTTTAATCTGTGGAACTATCAGACCAAAGTCAACCTTCTGAAGGCACAGAGGGGAGAGGAAATCAACATCCATGGCCAGTCCATTCAAATCATTCAGGATCTATCTGCTAAGCTGAGAAAAAAGCAAGCAATTAATTCCAATCAGACAATAGCTGGAGGAAAAAGGAATAGTCTCAACTCCAATTCCTGGCAGTGGGTATGGAAGGGTACAGAGAGAATGGAGTGCAGATGAAGTCCTGAACAGGCTGCAGGAAACCTTTCCAGTTGAAAGAGAGCCCAGTGCTCCGAGGAGAAGTTATTGGTGAAAATGTAGAGGGGTTATATCCGGGGGATTTCGGATGGGGTGATTGGGAGGGCATCAAACCACAGTACTTAAAACGTCTTCAGGATTGGTGGGTCCCCTGCGGGATGGTTGAGCTAACGTAGTCTAATGCGAATAGCATGAGGTTGTAAGTAACATAAACATTTCCCAGGACATAGACATATCTGATATTGGCAGAAAGCTTACATTATTGTTAATTAATCTAACTGCACTGTCAAATTTACAGTAGGTATTACAGTGAAATAATACCATGCTATTGTTTGAGGAGAGTGCACAGTTTTGAACATGAAAAGTTATTAGTAAACAAATTAGGCACATTTGGGCAGTCTTGATACAACATTTTGAACAGAATTGAAATGGTTCATTGGATCAGCCTAAAACATTGCACATATACTGCTTCCATCTAGTGGCCAATATCTTAATTGCCCCTGGGCTGGAACAATACATTATGGCCTTTCTCTTGCATTTCAAAGACGATGGTACAAAAAAAATACAAAAAAAGTTTTTTTCCTTTGTATTATCTTCTACCAGATCGAATCTGTAATATTCCCCTACATTCCTTTCACATTTCCACAAACTTCAAAGTGTTTCCTTTCAAATGGTACCAATAAAATGCATAGTCTTGCTTCAAGGCCTGAGCTATAGCCAGTTTTGGTTGATACGTTAGGACAGGAGTCTGAGCTAAAAAGCCTTAAAAGGGCATAGCGCCTCAAGAACAAAGACGTACTTTGCTTTATGTTTGTTTCTGTTTTTTATGTAATGTATACAATAACTATGTATTTATACTATGATCCTCCCATTCTACGGAATGCCCACCACCCTAATATGTCATGTCTGTTAAAATGTTTTACTTGTTTCTTCAGTGATATATGGAACAGATAAGGTTTACTTACATTATATACAAGTAAAGACCAACAAAATCAAAATGATAACACGGAATGTGCTTGGGCTTCATGATGGGGGGGGAAGCATATGGTTCTCGAGCAATTAATTAAAGAGATTGTCAGCAGATGTGGTTTTCTTACAAGTGTTACATTTAAAACAAGGAGAAATTGAACATTTAAAGAGGAGCTGGGTAGGAGAGGCCTACACTGCCACCTAGGTGTAGGCATCCTGATTAATAAGAATTCCCCCTTACAGTGGGGCAAAAAAGTATTTAGTCAGCCACCAATTGCACAAGTTCTCCCACTTAAAAAGATGAGAGAGGCCTGTAATTTTATCATAGGTACACTTCCACTATGACAGACAAAATGAGAATAAAAAAATCCAGAAAATCACATTGTAGGATTTTTCATGAATTTATTTGCAAATTATTGTGGAAAATAAGTATTTGGTCAATAACAAAAGTGTATCTCAATACTTTATTATATACCCTTTGTTGGCAATGACAGAGGTCAAACGTTTTCTGTAAGTCTTCACAAGGTTTTCACACACTGTTGCTGGTATTTTGGCCCATTCCTCCGTGCAGATCTCCTCTAGAGCAGTGATGTTTTGGGGCTGTTGCTAGCTGGGCAACACAGACTTTCAACTCCCTCCAAAGATTTTCTATAGGGTTGAGATCTGGAGATTGGCTCGGCCACTCCAGGACCTTGAAATGCTTCTTAGAAAGCCACTCCTTCGTTGCCCGGGTGGTGTGTTTTGGATCATTGTCATGCAGAAAGACCCAGCCATGTTTCATCTTCAATGCCCTTGCTGATGGAAGGAGGTTTTCACTCAAAATCTCACGATACTACATGGCCCCATTCATTCTTTCCTTTACACGGATCAGTCGTCCTGGTCCCTTTGCAGGAAAACAGCCCCAAAGCATGATGTTTCCACCCCCATGCTTCACAGTAGGTATGGTGTTCTTTGGATGCAACTCAGCATTCTTTGTCCTTCAAACACGACGAGTTGAGTTTTTACCAAAAAGTCCTATTTTGGTTTCATCTGACCATATGACATTCTCCCAATCTTCTTCTGGATCATCCAAATGCTCTCTAGCAAACTTCAGACGGGCCTGGACATGTACTGGCTTAAGCAGGGGGACACGTCTGGCACTGCAGGATTTGAGTCCCTGGCGGCGTAGTGTGTTACTGATGGTAAGCTTTGTTACTTCAAATCAAAATCAAATCTAATTTTATTTGTCACATACACATGGTTAGCAGATGTTAATCCGAGTGTAGCGAAATGCTTGTGCTTCTAGTTCCGACAATGCAGTAATAACCAACAAGTAATCTAGATAACAATTCCAAAACTACTACCTTATAGACACAAGTGTAAGGGGATAAAGAATATGTACATAAAGATATATGAATGAGTGATGGACCCTCACCTCCTCCCTGTAGGCCATCTCATCGTTGTTGGTAATCAAGCCTACCACTGTTGTGTCGTCCGCAAACTTGATGATTGAGTTGGAGGCGTGCGTGGCCACACAGTCGTGGGTGAACAGGGAGTACAGGAGAGGACTCAGAACGCACCCTTGTGGGGCCCCAGTGTTGAGGATCAGCGGGGTGGAGATGTTGTTGCCTACCCTCACCACCTGGGGGCGGCCCCTCAGGAAGTCCAGTACCCAGTTGCACAGGGCGGGGTCGAGACCCAGGGTCTCGAGCTTGATGACGAGCTTGGAGGGCACTATGGTGTTAAATGCCGAGCTGTAGTCGATAAACAGCATTCTCACATAGGTATTCCTCTTGTCCAGATGGGTTAGGGCAGTGTGCAGTGTGGTTGAGATTGCATCGTCTGTGGACCTATTTGGGTGGTAAGCAAATTGGAGTGGGTCTAGGGTGTCAGGTAGGGTGGAGGTGATATGGTCCTTGACTAGTCTCTCAAAGCACTTCATGATGACGGAAGTGAGTGCTACGGGGCGGTAGTCGTTTAGCTCAGTTACCTTAGCTTTCTTGGGAACAGGAACAATGGTGGCCCTCTTGAAGCATGTGGGAACAACAGACTAGGATAGGGAATATGTCCGTAAACACACCAGCCAGCTGGTCTGCGCATGCTTTGAGGGTGCGGCTGGGGATGCCGTCTGGACCTGCAGCCTTGCGAGGGTTAACACGTTTAAATGTTTTCCTCACGTCGGCTGCAGTGAAGGAGAGTCCGCATGTTTTGGTTGCGGGCCGTGTCAGTGGCACTGTATTGTCCTCAAAGCGAGCAAAAAAGTTATTTAGTCTGCCTGGGAGCAAGACATCCTGGTCCGTGACGGGGCTGGTTTTCTTCTTGTAATCCGTGATTGACTGTAGACCCTGCCACATACCTCTTGTGTCTGAGCCGTTGAATTGAGATTCTACTTTGTCTCTATACTGACGCTTAGCTTGTTTGATTGCTTTGCGGAGGGAATAGCTACACTGTTTGTATTCGGTCATGTTTCCGGTCACCTTGCCCTGGTTAAAAGCAGTGATTCGCGCATTCAGTTTCACGCGAATGCTGCCATCAATCCAGAGTTTCTGGTTTGGGAATGTTTTAATCGTTGCTATGGGAACGACATCTTCAACGCACGTTCTAATGAACTCGCTCACCGAATCAGCGTATTTGTCAATGTTGTTGTTTGATGCAATATGAAACATATCCCAGTCCACGTGATGGAAGCAGTCTTGGAGTGTGGAATCAGATTGGTCGGACCAGCGTTGAACAGACCTCTTGTTTTAGTTTCTGTCTGTAGGCAGGGATCAACGAAATGGAGTCGTGGTCAGCTTTTCCGAAAGGAGAGCGGGGCAGGGCCTTATATGCGTCGCGGAAGTTACAATAGCAATGATCCACGGTTTTTCCAGCCCTGGTTGCGCAATCGATATGATGATACAATTTAGGGAGTCTTGTTTTCAGATTAGCCTTGTTAAAATCCCCTGCTACAATGAATGCAGCCTCAGGATATATGGATTCCAGTTCGCAAAGAGGCAAATAAAGTTCATTCAGAGCCATAGGGGGGAATATATACGGCTGTGATTATAATCGAAGAGAATTTCCTTGGTAGATAATGAAATTTGATTGTGAGGAATTCTAAATCAGGTGAACAGAAGGACTTGAGTTCCTGTATGTTGTTGTGACCACACCACGTCTCGTGAACCATGAAGAATACGCCCCCGCCCCTCTTCTTACCAGAAAGATGTTTGTTTCTGTCGGAGCGATGCGTGGAGAAACCAGCTGGCTGCACCGACTCAGCTCTCTGCAGGTCATTCACTAGGTCCCCCCCGTGTGGTTCTGGGATGAGATCTTGCGTGGAGCTCCAGATCGAGTGAGATTATCAGTGGTCTTGCATGTCTTCCATTTCCTAATAATTGCTTCCACAGTTGATTTCTTCAAACCAAGCTGCTTACCTATTGCAGATTCAGTCTTCCCAGCCTGGTGCAGGTCTACAATTTTGTTTCTGGTGTCCTTTGACAGCTCTTTGGTCTTGGCCATAGCGGAGTTTGGAGTGTGACTGTTTGAGGTTGTGGACAGGTGTCTTTTTTACTGATAACAAGTTAATACAGGTAACAAGTGGAGGACAGAGGAGCCTCTTGAAGAAGAAGTTACCAGTCTGTGAGAGCCAGAAATCTTGTTTGTAGGTGACCAAATACTTATTTTCCACCATAATTTGCAAATAAATTCCCACAATGTGATTTTCTGGATTTTTTTTTTCTCATTTTGTCTGTCATAGTTTAAGTGTACCTATGATGAAAATTACAGGCCTCTCTCATCTTTTTAAGTGGGAGAACTTGCACAATTGGTGGCTGACTTTTTTGCCCCACTGTATATCCAAGCACATGGACCAAAAAGGCAGTTTTCTAATGTTGAATTGTACCTTACATGGTGAACAATACACATTGATGGCCTCCCAGGTGGCGCAGTGGTCTAGGGCACTGCATCACAGCGCTAGCTGTGCCACCAGAGACTCTGGGTTTCGTGTCCAGGCTCTGTCGCAGCCGCCCGCAACTGGGAGGTCCGTAGGGCGAAGCATAATTGGCCTAGCTTTGTCCGGGTTAGGGAGGGTTTGGTCGGTAGGGATATCCTTGTCTCATCGTGTACCAGGGACTCATGTGGCGGGTCGGGCGCAGTGCACGCAGTGCAAGGTCGCCAGGTGCATGGTGTTTCCTCCGACACATTGGTGCGGCTGGCTGGTTGGATGCACGCTGTATTAAGAAGCAGTGCGGCTTGGTTGGGTTGTGTTTCGGAGGACGCATGACTTTCAACCTTCGTCTGTCCCGAACCCATATGGGAGTTGTAGCGATGAGACAAAATAGTAACTACCAATAATTGGATACTACGAAATTGGGGAGAAAAAGGGGGTAAAATGTATTTATTTTTTTAATTAAATAAATACTGATGGCCTCCCAGGTGGCCTCCCAGTTGGTGCAGTGGTCTATTTCATTGTTAACTCAGCAAAAAAAGAAATGTCCCTTTTTCAGGAACCGGTCTTTCAAAGATACTTCTTAAAAATCCAAATAACTTCACAGATCTTCTTGTAAAGGGTTTAAACACTATTTCCCATGCTTGTTCAATGAACCATAAACAATTTATGAACATGCACCTAGAGCTCCCCAGAGGTGCGTGCTCAGTCCCCTCCTGTCGTGGAGCAGGTTGAGAGCTTCAAATTCCTTGGTGTTCACATCAACAACAAACTGGATTGGTCCAAACACACCAAGACAGTCGTGAAGAGGGCACGACAAAGCCTATTCCCCGTCAGGAAACTAAAATGATTTGGCATGGGTTCTGAGATCCTCAAAAGGTTCTACAACTGCAACATCGAGAGCATCACTGCCTGGTATGGCAATTGCTCGGCCTCTGACCGCAAGGCACTTCAGAGGGTAGTGCGTACGGCCCAGTACATCACTGGGGCTAAGCTGCCTGCCATCCAGGACCTCTACACCAGGCGGTGTAAGTGGAAGGCCCTAAAAATTGTCAAAGACCCCAGCCACCCCAGTCATAGACTGTTCTCTCTACTACCGCATGGCAAGCGGTACTGGAGTGCCAAGTCTAGGACAAAAATGCTTCTCAACAGTTTTTACCCCCAAGCCATAAGACTTCTGATCAGGTAACCAAATGGTTACCCGGACTATTTGCATTGTGTGCCCCGCCAACCCCTTTTGTACGCTGCTGCTACTCTCTGTTTATCTTATATGCATTGTCACTTTAACTATACATTCATGTACATACTACCTCAACTGGCCCCACCAACCAGTGCTCCCGCACATTGACTAACCGGGCTATCTGCATTGTGTCCCACCACCCGACAACCCCTCTTTTTTACACTACTGCTACTCTGTTCATCATATATGCATCGTCACTTTAACGATATCTACATGTACATACTACCTCAATAAGCCTGACTAACAGGTGTCTGTATATAGGCTTGCTACTCTTTTTTTCAAATGTCGTTTTACTGTTGTTACACACACACACACACACACACACACACACACACACACACACACACACACACACACACACACACACACACACACACACACACACACACACACACACACACACACACACACACACACACACACACACACACACACACACACACACACACACACACACACACACACACACACACACACACACACACACACACACGTTGTATTCGGCACACATGACAAATAAACTTTGATTTGATTTGAACTTACAGGAGACCTGAAGATTAGTATTTCCAACTACAAAGACTTGTTTTTTCTCAGAGTAAGAAAATCCATTCAAGAATTGGCTATATTTGTATTTACAAAAATGCACTCAATTTACTGGATTCATAAATTCATGATTTAATGATATCGGATCATTCTCCAGTAACATGCTTAATTATACCAATAGAGAATGCACTTAGCACCCGAATTTAGAGAATAAACAGAGCTCAAAATTAAAACCGTTTACCGTTACAAATGTAGACATTAAAGGACAGAGAAAAGCCGACCTCTAATATAATTTGGGATGCCTTCAAGGCGTGCATAAGGGGAATGATAATTTCATATTCTAAAAGTTTAATCTGATTTAGAAATGTAAATTAAAAAAAAATATATCACTATATTGGAAAAAGCCCATGAACAATATTAACAAGGTAAAGATGAAAATGTCATTTCTGAACTTAGGCAGGAATATGATATTTTACTTTAATAGAGCCAACAACTGCAGGTTAAACTCAAATAAAGCATACTAATTTATGGCAAATAAACCTGGTAAATATCTCAAAGGTCTCACAAAAAGGATGCTAAATCAGTTATAATTTTAAAGATAGAGATACCAAAGTGGTAATTAGAAAAAAATGCAATTCATTACAATTTAAAAGCTTCTATGAACATGTATATAAATTAGAATTAACCAACCGTTGGCTGGATCCTATGACCTTCTCAACAACTGAAGCAATTATCAGCAGACAATCACCCAAGAAGAAATATTAGATACTCTTAAAACATTTGCATGGAGAAAAGCACCAGAAATGGATGCCTTTGCAATAGAATTATATTAAATATTTAGGAACAAAGTAGCCCCCATATTTGCGCAGATGAAAACCCAAGTCACTAAATTCAGTACTTCCTAGTTCCATGTAACAAACGGTTAATTAAGTTACATTAAAACCAGCCAAATCTGGAAAGTCCCTGCTGATTATAGGCCCATTCTAACGATGCGAGCTGAGAGTCGGGAAGCAAGTTCAGGGAGTAAGTGATTTAATCAAAAAACAAAACAAGAAACAAACACAGACATGAAACTGAAAAAGAAACAGTGACGCCTGGGGAAGTAACCAAAGGGAGTGACATATACATTTGAAGACAGAAGTTTACATACACCTTAGCCAAATCCATTAAACTCAGTTTTTCACAATTCCTGACATTTAATCCTAGAAAAATTTCCTGTCAGTTAGGATCACCACTTTATTTTAAGAATGTGAAATGTCAGAATAATAGTAGAGAGAAGGGTTTATTTCAACTTTTATTTCTTTCACCACATTCCTAGTGGGTTAGAAGTTTACATACACTCAATTAGTATTTGGGAGCATTGCCTTTAAATTGGTTAACTTGGTCAAATGTTTCAATAGGAACTGATGTTGGCACAAGATGGAGGGAAAGTTGGGGCATAACTAACAACATTACAGTTAGCGAAAATGTACGCTTAATTCAGTATAAACGAATGCTTTCTTGGAAAGCATTCAAATGCTTTATTGAAATATCAACTGAGATTTTTTTTATACACAATTTAAGGCCAAGTGGCAAACAATAACATAGGCAGTAGGGATGGGGGCGTGAGCATGCGAGTCTAGGCAGATGAGATGTAGTCATTGTTTGTGTGCGTCTGTAAGTTTTTGTTCATATATATATATGTCTATATATGGAGTGGAGGACATTTTGGGGATAAAAAAATGACAAATAATATTTGTAAAAAATAGGACTAGACTAGTACTTAATTGAACTGGGTTTGTTTCCAGAACTTATGGGTTCCTGCTGGATTTTTCACACTTTATCCCTCTGTTAGTGTAACAGTATAATTTTAAACCGTCCCCTCGCCCATACCCGGGCGCGAACCAGGGACCTTCTGCACACAACGTGGGGGAGTAGGTACAGGGGTAGCGTGGGGGAGTAGGTACAGGGGTAGCGTGGGGGAGTAGGTACAGGGGTAGCGTGGGGGAGTAGGTACAGGGTTAGTGTGGGGGAGTAGGTACAGGGTTAGCGTGGGGGAGTAGGTACAGGGTTAGCGTGGGGGAGCAGGTACAGGGTTAGCGTGGGGGAGCAGGTACAGGGTTAGCGTGGGGGAGCAGGTACAGGGTTAGCGTGGGGGAGCAGGTACAGGGTTAGCGTGGGGGAGCAGGTACAGGGTTAGCGTGGGGGAGCAGGTACAGGGTTAGCGTGGGGGAGTAGGTACTGGGTTAGCGTGGGGGAGTAGGTACGGGGTTTGCGTGGGGGAGTAGGTACGGGGTTTGCGTGGGTGTTACGAATCCCTTTTGACCCGACAGTCTAGGGGGGGATGGTAATGAGACCCGTAACATAACTCATGCAAATTATTATTGTGACAAAGTAAAAGTGTGAACGAAATAACCACGACAACAGAAATCTACCGTCAAACTCAGGGTTTATTTATAAACACACGGTAATGGGGGGAGCAGGAAAAGGGGCTGAGCTGGACCCAAGGAAAGAAACAATAAGTATTAAAAAACACCCCTAAGCTAGACTAGCCTACTTTAACGACAGGTAACTAACTAACCAACAATACAGTGGGTGGTCCGCCCAGTTCTAACTAGTGTATTTAACAAAGTTCACCTACGGGTAGTGTATGCCCATGGGCGATTTGTCTTGGTTTCCCCCTTTTCCCACCAGCAACAAACAAACACCATAACCAAAAACAATACTCACAGGTGATGACAAAGTGCTATGAGGTGCTTAAACAAAAGAGAGGTTAAGTCAGAAAGCGAGAGTGAAACACAGAGACCTACAGACATGGCATTTACAGAGAGATTGAGCTAGAACAAACAAATGATGGGGTTTTTAAACCATGGGGAAGGAACTGTGATAGGTTAGGAAATAGGAGGAGGTGTGTCTTCTGATTGATGATTGATTGTTGACTGATTGGAGAGTGATGATTTTCACCTGTGAGGGGAGAAGGAGAGAAAATAAACACACACGGGATACACACACACAGGATAACTGTATCCGTTACAGTCGGGGGAGCAGGTACAGGGTTAGCGTGGGGGAGTAGGTACAGGGTTAGCGTGGGGGAGCAGGTACAGGGTTAGCGTGGAGGAGCAGGTACAGGGTTAGCGTGGAGGAGCAGGTACAGGGTTAGCGTGGGGGAGTAGGTACAGGGTTAGCGTGGGGGAGTAGGTACAGGGTTAGCGTGGGGGAGTAGGTACAGGGTTAGCGTGGGGGAGTAGGTACAGGGTTAGCGTGGGGGGGAGTAGGTACAGGGTTAGCGGGGGAGTAGGTACAGGGTTAGCGTGGGGGAGTAGGTACAGGGTTAGCGTGGGGGAATAGGTACAGTGTTAGCGTGGGGGAGCAGGTACAGGGTTAGCGTGGGGGAGTAGGTACAGGGTTAGCGTGGGGGAGCAGGTACAGGGTTAGCGTGGGGGAGCAGGTACTGAGTTAGAGTGGGGGAGCAGGTACAGGGTTAGCGTGGGGGAGTAGGTACAGGGTTAGCGTGGGGGAGTAGGTACTGGGTTAGCGTGGGGGAGTAGGTGCAGGGTTAGCGTGGGGGAGTAGGTACAGGGTTAGCGTGAGGGAGTAGGTACAGGGTTAGCGTGGGGGAGTAGGTACAGTGTTAGCGTGGGGGAGTAGGTACAGGGTTAGCGTGGGGGAGCAGGTACAGGGTTAGCGTGGGGGAGTAGGTACAGGGTTAGCGTGGGGGAGCATGTACAGGGTTAGCGTGGGGGAGCAGGTACAGGGTTAGCGTGGGGGAGTAGGTACAGGGTTAGCGTGGGGGAGCAGGTACAGGGTTAGCGTGGGGGAGCAGGTACTGGGTTAGCGTGGGGAGCAGGTACAGGGTTAGCGTGGGGGAGTAGGTACAGGGTCAGCGTGGGGGAGTAGGTACTGGGTTAGCGTGGGGGAGTAGGTACAGGGTTAGCGTGGGGGAGTAGGTACAGGGTTAGCGTGGGGGAGTAGGTACAGGGTTAGCGTGGGGGAGTAGGTACAGGGTTAGCGTGGGGGAGTAGGTACAGGGTTAGCGTGGGGGAGTAGGTACATTGTTAGCGTGGGGGAGTAGGTACAGGGTTAGCGTGGGGGAGCAAGTACAGGGTTAGCGTGGGGGAGCAGGTACTGGGTTAGCGTGGGGGAGCAGGTACAGGGTTAGCGTGGGGGGAGTAGGTACAGGGTTAGCGTGGGGGAGTAGGTACTGGGTTAGCGTGGGGGAGTAGGTGCAGGGTTAGCGTGGGGGAGTAGGTACAGGGTTAGCGTGGGGGAGTAGGTACAGGGTTAGCGTGGGGGAGTAGGTACAGTGTTAGCGTGGGGGAGCAGGTACTGGGTTATCGTGGGGGAGTAGGTACAGGGTTAGCGTGGGGGGAGTAGGTACAGGGTTAGCGTGGGGGAGCAGGTACAGGGTTAGCGGGGGGGAGCAGGTACAGGGTTAGCGTGGGGGAGTAGGTACAGGGTTAGCGTGGGGGAGTAGGTACTGGGTTAGCGTGGGGGAGTAGGTGCAGGGTTAGCGTGGGGGAGTAGGTACAGGGTTAGCGTGGGGGGAGGTACCGGGTTAGCGTGGGGGGAGTAGGTACAGGGTTAGCGTGGGGGAGCAGGTACAGGGTTAGCGTGGGGGAGCAGGTACAGGGTTAGCGTGGGGGAGTAGGTACAGGGTTAGCGTGGGGGAGCAGGTACAGGGTTAGCGTGGGGGAGTAGGTACAGGGTTAGCGTGGGGGAGTAGGTACAGGGTTAGCGTGGGGGAGCAGGTACTGGGTTAGCGTGGGGGAGCAGGTACAGGGTTAGCGTGGGGGAGTAGGTACAGGGTTAGCATGGGGGAGTAGGTACTGGGTTAGCGTGGGGGAGTAGGTACAGGGTTAGCGTGGGGAAGCAGGTACTGGGTTAGCGTGGGGGAGTAGGTACAGGGTTAACGTGGGGGAGTAGGTACAGGGTTAGCGTGGGGGAGTAGGTACAGGGTTAGCGTGGGGGAGTAGGTACAGGGTTAGCGTGGGGGAGTAGGTACATTGTTAGCGTGGGGGAGTAGGTACAGTTTTAGCATGGGGGAGAAGGTACAGGGTTAGCACTGAGGCTCTACAACCCTGTTTCAGACCCTACAACTCCAAACTCTTCTCCCCCTCGGCTTGGCTCTCCGCCTCAGACCCTAACCCTCTAGACTCTCCCTGTCTCTGACCCTAACCCTCCAGACCTTTCTCCTCCTCTCAGTTCCCTGTATAAGACGCTAACTCTCTAGACCCTCCCTGTCTCTGACCCTAACCCTCCAGACCCTTCTCCTCCCCTCGACTCCCTGTATCAGACCATAACCCTCCAGACTCTCCTCCCTGTCCCAGCTTGGCTCCCTGTATCAGACCAAGTGCTCCATCAAAGCTAAGTACTGTGTCTTTCTTTCTGTCTACCTCTTCCCTCTTTTCCCTCTCCTCTCTCTCTTCCCCTGACCACAGAGAAAGTACATCCATATAAATCAGCCCCTCTGATCTCCCAGCCAGGAATTCCAGATTGCCCCTGCCACACCATTGAGACAGCAGCCCCATGCACAAAGAATCCCTGGAATGCCATTATAATTTAGGATTCATATGTTTTCCTGAGGAGGTGGCGGCGAGGGAGTTGGGAAATATGTTTTGATCATTCAACAATTGAAAATAATCTACCTTCTAACTGTGACCATATGGTTTTGATATGGCTACGGACCACACACACACACACACACACACACACACACACACACACACACACACACACACACACACACACACACACACACACACACACACACACACACACACACATTGGACAACAACACACCAACCCACGCTGACACATAACACAACCCCCCCAACCCGCCCACCCGACTAGTCAACCCCCCCCCCTCTCTTTGTCTCTCTCTCTCTCCCTGTATATCTCTCTGTCCCTCTCTGTCTATCAATCTCTTTCTCCCTTTCTCGGTCTCTCTCTCTCTCAGTCTCTCTCCCTCCCATCTTGATGTGTTCAGTGATTTCATTAGAGATATTTGTGTTCTGTGAAGTGAAGAGGGACTGAGGGGGACAGGCAACATGAGGAAGAGTTCAGAGTCACAGCTGGAGACGCCAGGCTGGCTGTTTTTATCAAGAGCAAAAACACAGTTATTTTGCACAAAGTATGTGGCCCATGTGGGAATGACACCTACAACCCCATCAAGATCAGCTGGGCCATTGGGCCATTGCTGGGCCATTGGAACCACCAGCATTGAACATTGTGTGTTAATTAGGCAAAGTATATGAGGGTATCAATAATGGTGGGTTGAGACCTTTTGTCTTTTGTCTGAATCATGACGGATTCTTTTCGGTCTTATATCTCCTGGCTAGTAACATTGGTTTTGGTGACTAGGTGAGTCAAAAGAAGCAGAAATATTTGAGAAGGTCTACTTTGAATTGCTTTATATTGTGGCCATCAAGATAGTAAAGCAGTTGGAGCTTGCATGATAGTTTGTGTTTGTGAATGTGGCATAAGCTTACCAGTACTGTAAAGGGGTGCATCACGTTAAGGCTCAGTTTAGCTATCTATAGCTTCCTCTGGGGATTCTGCTCCCCATTCTGTTTGCTTATTCATTTCTGATTAAGGGTGAAACTAATCAAAACCAATTATGCTACTTAAAAATCTGTCTTTGAATATTCTTCAACAAAACAATCTCCAGCCTCTTGATGTATGGGTGTGGTGCTGTGTGTGTGTGTGTGCACAAACAGGGGTGTCACAATATTAGAAGAGACACCACAGAGAGAGTCACACGGCTGGAATTTGTGAAGAGAGGAGCCGAGAGCCCAATCAAACGTTGCTGATCAAAAGCCTAGGGAAGGACATTTGACACCCTAATTCCAGCTAAAGACTTTGGTTTCAGACTTGGCCCTTTATTGTGGCATGGCCCACATTCTCCCCTCTCCTCGCCAGTGGGGAGAAACGTTGGGCTCACACGACGACAAACTGTGAAGCATTTATTGCCATTAGGACCTGAAAAGCGTGAAGACAGCATTATCGCAAAGTTTAAATGCAGCAGGAAACAGCCAAAGTGCCAAAGAGTCACATTCATTCAGGCGTAATCCCCTGCTTTGGGTCTGGTTTTTCAACCACACATAAAAGTCATATGCATGGGTTTTGGATTGCTTTGAAGCTCTCGGTTGGTGAGCCTGCAGCCAACCTGAACTGGACATAACCCTGCAGACTTGGGTTGCGTATGCACTCGGCCTCCTTTAACCATAGAGAGACGATTGATCGATCGATCTATCTATCCCTATCTTTTTCCTTTTCAGAGACAATGGAGCATCTTTTAATCAAAACCTTGATAATAAAAAGGTCTACTCTGGAGAATGCAAGGTGATTCTACCCAATCATATACTGTTGTCAAGCTTGTCAGAATGGGGGAGAGGATCTGTGGTGAATAAAATTGTTTGCAATCACACCGTATCGATCGCTATAACACAGAAGGATGGAAGTTGGAAGATCATCAAGCCCCAGGATCCTAGGCCTGGGCAACCAAGAGAACCGTTTCCAAGCTATTTTTTTTGAGAGACCCCATCGTCACCTCCTCGTCTGTTGGAACAGGTAAAGACAGGTTCTTCTGAGATTAGACAAATCAAATCAAATCAAATGTATTTATATAGCCCTTCTTACATCAGCTGAGATCTCAAAATGCTGTACAGAAACCCAGCCTAAAACCCCAAGCAGCAAGCAATGCAGGTGTAGAAGCACGGTGGCTAGGATAAACGTCTTAGAAAGGCCAAAATCTAGGAAGAAACCTAGAAAGGAACCAGGCTATGAGGGCTGGCCAATCCTCTTCTGGCTGTGCCGGGTGGAGATTATAACAGAACATGGCCAAGATGTTCAAATGTTCATAAATGACCAGCAGGGTCAAATAATAATAATCACACTAGTTGTCGATTGTGCAACAGGTCAGCACCTCAGGAGTAAATGTCAGTTGGCTTTTCATACCCGATCATTGAGAGTATCTCTACCGCTCCTGCTGTCTCTAGAGAGTTGAAAACAGCAGGTCTGGGACAGGTAGCACGTCCGGTGAACAGGTCAGGGTTCCATAGCCACAGGCAGAACAGTTGACACTGGAGCAGCAGCACGGCCAGGTGGACTGGGGACAGCAAGTAGCCATCATGCAGGGTAGTCCTGAGGCATGATCCTAGGTAAGTAAGTTTGATTTTTATAGAAATGTATTTGAATCCCACATATCCCAGTGAGTTTAACCTACTTGCCTAATTAACCTGTTACTCCAACCCCCTACTTTTTCGAACATTCTGTTAAAAATCACGCAACATTTCAGCGTTCTGCTGCTCATGCCAGGAATATAGTATATGCATATGATTAGTATGTGTGGATAGAAAACACTCAGACGTTTATAAAACTGGTTAAATCACGGCTGTGACTATAACAGAACGTGCGTTTCATCGAAAAGCGCAGGAAAATCTGATCACTGAAAATGGAAATATATATCCATCACAACGAGTGTAAAATACCCCCTGTCACCAAGAAGTTAACTAAATAAGTTATGCAATACCCAGTTCCCCTGTGTGAAAAACGTATTGCCCCCTTACACTCAATAACTGGTTGGGCCAAATTTAGCTGCAATTAATGCAACCAAATGCTTCCTGTAGTTGTTGATCAGTCTCTCGCATTGATTTAGAGGAATTGCATGCAGAACTACTTTTACTCATTGACATTTGTGGATATTTCAAACATGAACTGCTCGTTTCAAATCCTGCCACAACATCTCAAATGTGTAGCTTTTTAGACACTTCCTTTTTTTCTTACTATACAGTAACAGTCAAAAGTTTGGACACACCTAATTTTGTGATTTCCAATTGGTAATTACAGGCTTCTCCCATCACTGCAACTCCGCTACGGACTCAGGAGATGCGAAGGACGAGAGCCATGCATCCTCCGTTTCAGATTCAGCTTACGGACGGATGGCCTGACATTCTCCTGTAGAATTTTCTTATACAGAGCAGAATTCATGGTTCCTTCTATTAAGGCAAGTCACCAGGGGCTGAGGCAGCAAAGCATCCCCAATTCTTCACACTACCACCACCATGCTTGACCGTTGGTATAAGGTTCGTACTGTGGAATGTAGTTTGGTTTTTGCCAGGCATAATGGGACCATGTCGTGTTCTACAGGAGAATGTCAGGCCATTCTTCATGAAAGACAAAATGGCTACCACTGAGCAAAAAGAAAGAGAAGATGTACATTTATTGCTTCTGAAAAGTATTTTCCTAAACACATAGACAACAGTACAGTAAAAGTCAACAAACACGACCCAGGTGGTTGATTTTGAAAACTTCACCAGGGGTCTACTCTGAAGGGCGTAAACACACACGCATATACACTCAGGTTACAAAACATTAGGAACACCTTCCTAATATTGAGTTGCACCCCTTTTTGCCCTCAGAACAGCCTCAATTCGTTGGGGCATGGACTGTACAAGGTGTCGAAAGCATTTCACAGGGATGCTGGCCCATGTTGACTCCAATGCTTCCCACAGTTGTCAAGTTGGCTGGATGTACTTTGGGTGGTGGACCATTCTTGATACACACAGGAAACTGTTGAGTGTGAAAAACTCACCAGCGTTACAGTTCTTGACACACTCAAACCGGTGCTCTTTGCACCTACTACCATTCCCCTGTTCAAAGGCACATCAATATTTTGTATTGCGCATTCACCCTCAGAACGGCACACATACACAATCCATGTCTCAAATGTCCCAAGGCTTAAAAATAATGATTTTACCTTACTCCTTCCCTTCATCTACACTAAATAAGGGATCATATTTTTCACCTGGATTCACCTGGTCAGTCTATGTCATGGAAAGAGCAGGTGTTTGTAAAATTTTGTGCACTCAGTGTACATAAGCATATACACACACACACACACACACACACACACACACACACACACACACACACACACACACACACACACACATTTCTAACTTCCAGGTGTATTCACGAGGGTAACACAGCACACAATATCACTCTCCAGACTTGACGGCCCCCTTATAGCTCATATGTCACCCTATTCCCTTCATAGTGTACTACTTCTATACAAAAAAGTAGTGCACTACATAATGAATAGGGTGCCATTTGAGATGCAGGCTGACTGAACATCGGAAATGCCTGTCTGGTGAGAGGGACAAAATTATACCCTATGCATTAGGTAATCTTGAAACAATGTACATACTTCTATGTTTATTATGTGTGTCGTGAGGCATATAAGTCTGATCCAGTGTGTCCTGGGGTCCATATAACCTCTGTTTTAACACACCGTAGTATAATATTACAGTAATACCATGGTCATAGCTGCTTCTGTGGATAGGAAACCTTGTTCCAAAGGTCTCAGACATTTATTTTAGCTCATGGAATTGGCTTGGAATTCACACACACACACGGACTAATGCACACAGGTACACACACACACACACACGGATAAATGCACCCACATACACACACACTTGGACTAATGCACAAACGTACACACACACACGGACAAATGCACACACGTACGCAATAACATTGACTAACGCACACAGACGTACGCAGACATTATACACACGCATAGGCACATACACACACACACACTGACACCCGTACACACACACACACTCACTCTGAGATACAGGACATATTTTATGAGGCATGTTGATGTGGTATACTAAAAATGTCAAGAAAAGGCTGAGATGGTATGGAGTCCAGGCATTAGGCTCTGAAATTTGTCTCCATCGATCTCATCTCCTGGGGTATGTAGGAGTGGTACATATAACACAGTCATGCATACTGGGGCGGCAGGTGGCCTAGCGTTTGGGCCAGT